>NC_069503.1:1030721117-1031023224 GCF_027579735.1 Bombina bombina | reverse complement strand
TGTCACCACTTATAATGAAGGGGCAAAGGAAATACAAGTAGTGATTAAAAGACACTGGCATGTACTAGAGAGAGATGAGCTATTGAAAGATGCTTTATTATCAGGCCCTCAAGTTATCCTTAGGAAAAATAGTTTTAAGAATATTTTGGCACCAAGCCAACTTAGAGAAAAACCATTAAACAACTGAAATTGGCTACAAACACAATCTGTGGGCTATTTTAAATGGAATAGAGCAAATTCTGTGGCCTGTGATCATCATTACAACAGAAGACCAATAAAACATGTTGTATCTACCAGTAATCAATTTAAATGTGAAATCAAAACCCTCTGTAATTGTAAATCCACCTTTGTGGTTTATCTTCTGCAATGTATTTGTGGATTTCAATACATAGGGTGTATGACACAACCTTTTAAGGTGAGATTGTTGGAACACATTAACAATAATAAAGCAGGACTAGCTACTCACAATGTATCCATGCACTTTAAGAATTTTCATAATAAAGACCCACAGGGACTAAAGGGTACTATTTTGGAAGTAGTTAAACACAGTAAGAGGGGGGGGGGGGCAGTAGAACTATAGATCTACGCAAAAGAGAAACCTTTTGGTTTCACAAAATAGGTACCTTAGTACCCCTGGGTCTCAATAAGGATATAGATCTAGCCAACTTTTTACTCTAATACTATAGGTCTTCTGTATAGTTTATTTTATTTTATTGTGAGATAATCTAGCTTAGTGACTGCTTTGTATCCACTCTGCATTTGAATCTTGAGTTTTAGTGGTTTTTAGGAATATTTTATCTGTATTTTTATTTTTAAACAATAAATTGTATGACCCATTCTCCATGCAACTACTAATATGTGTTAGCCTCTTTTAAGGTATAATTGGCAATATTTTGGAAATGCTTATTAGTCCACTTTATTGACTGTATGATAGGTATCCTATTATAAGTGTCACATTTTTCTTATTTAATGTAAGAGTTAATCGCTTTGGTTTTAGTAGCTCCTTTATATATATATATATATATATATATATATATATATATATATATATATATACATGCAGTATATACAGTATCTTTTTAATAACATATATCAATACAACAATATATTTTTAGATGTTTTATAGTGTTTTATTGTAATACATATTAAATTATTTTCATCCATTCCAACCATTTTATTAATTTACCCATATTGATTAGTATCTCCCCTTTTTTAGTTGATTATTTATACTCTTTTATATTCTCGCTCCTATATATTGTAGAATTGAGCTGAAGATATAATATATTTGCCCCCTTGTATGCGCACAGTGGCTTTTCTGTCACTGATTACGTCTGTGATATGACGCATCCAGTCTCCTCCAATCCGGTTGCACTTAGCAACAAAGTGGGCATGTCGGCTTTCTGTTTGGCTCTTTTTAAATGTGTTGGTAGCACGAGTTCGGTAATTGCAGCCTTTGATGAAGAAGGTAGATATACTTACACCTTCGAAACGTGTCAGGCTTGTTTACTAAGTCAGTTACCAAACTTCAACCTGCAGACCAGACCGTAGATGTCCATAGTTGACACCTTTAACACCAGGGAAGGTTCTTCTCCACTTTGCCTTTTATCCTGATGTGTTGTTTGTACGCGCTATTTTTACCTCATTACATTGAGGTCATTTATTGTAAGTGCACAATTCTACTGGAGTTGCTTTTTGTATGTTTGTTTTATGGGTGCAGAAATAAAACAGTGTTGCACTATCACCAGTATCTGTTTTATATTTTGCTCCATATATCCCCTGACTGAGACTTGCCTCTGTCATCCCAAACGAGGGGAACACACCTTTTCTGTTACAGACCCGGAGGAGAATTTCTATCACTGTCCAAATACAGATCCATGCCATACACTTACCTCATTTTGATTGAGGTAGCTTTCCTGTGGGATGTCTTCACAGTAAAAATTCAAGTGAACACTTGTCGTCCTCTATCAACCAACACACTCTGTATACCACACACATATATATATGTATTTATTTATCTATTTTTTGGGGTTTTGTGGTGTTATTTCTGGACTTTACCACCTTATTTCCCTTTATTTTATGTGGACTGTGTGTCTCTACACCTATAATACCTGCTTATTGTGAGATTTTGAGCCCTATAGATTTTGATGTGTGTTTATTTTGATTGTATCCCCTACTACATACTGTATTGTGGTTTTTATTGTATACAGTGCATTTATCTATAAGCCCTCCTCATATAACATAGTATTACCTTATTTAACGCTTCCCACAGCTTCCACTTTCTTGTGTGTGTATATATATATATATATATATATATATATAATACAAAATAATATAGAAAGATTCAGGTGGCATACATTACTGTCACTTCAAAGAAAGGGATTGTTGCACAGTGCACACAGAGTTCTTAATAAAATTGTCATTTATTAAGTTACAATTTATTGTGAAAATATATCATTGACTGGATGCTGTCCAGTAACCCTGAACAGACCAACAAAAAACTAACAACATCTGACGAAAAAATCTAAAACCTAAATAAAGCAAGTAAATGTACCCTTTACAGATAAGCATAAACAATGCTGCACACTGAAGTCCTCTAAGTGATGACCGTAACCAACTGGCTGCATATAAAGTCAGAATTACTCACACAGTCCCCAGAGGATAAGGAGGGCTTGCAAGCCAACGATCCAGAGGTATACTTCTATGTATTTAGCTGTAGCGTTTAAACAAACCACCATTCAGCTTCAATCCTCAGACATGCCAATTCTTTGGTATGAAGTCAGAGGTAGAAGGGTTTCTTGTGTTACACACCTCTCATCTGGTTGGTTTACTTCCCAAAGGCCTCCATCTCGTAGGCTGTCATACCTGTCAGGAGCAGAGCTTGTAAATAGCTTCTATGTGGCTTACTTTCAGTGGGAAAATACTGATGCAGCAAAGTCCCATAAACACAGTTCTGTGTACACATGCCAGTTAGGATATGTCTGATCCAAACCCCTTATGTAGGGTGTACCACGGAGGTCCGGAACCTCCTCCTACTGGCTGTTTAGAAGCTAAAAGGTCCACATATAGCAAATAAAGGGTGTATCTGGCAAAGGTAATCTTCATAACAAAGTATCCAAAAGCCACATTACTGCAAGTGGTATATCACACTGAGTGCCACGTACGTTTCACCCCCACCATAAACTTGTGTGTCAGGGGCTTCATCAGGGCATACTCAATCTCCCAAAACCACCTCTTTTATAGCACATGTGTGTGCTCAGGTGATCCACACAGGATTCCCCTTATGGTGGACTTTACCATCTTAAGGATTATATAAATATATATATATGTATATATATATATATATATATATATGTATATATATATATATATACATATATATATATATATATATATATATATATATATATATATATATATATATGTATATATGGCCTGCCCATATCCCTATGCAGTTAGTAACAATGTTACAACATAATTCCTAGTCAACAACATTTTTTTATCACTACTGCTTACAATGTTACATATTTAATGCAGATCTGTTTATATGGCGCTCAATCTCACATACATAATATTCATACATTAGAGAAAAAACAACGAAAGGTCATATAGAAAGAGAATAAACTTTAATTTACAGAAAGCAGGCATATTCCAATTTATCATTTAAGCCAAGTGGAAATCTAGTCCCCAATCTAAATATCTACTTGGCTTCCTTCTGAAATAGAATTTTATTGTTATCACCTCCTCTTCCAGAGGAGATGCCATTGTGTCAGGGTTTTTTCCCTGTTGTTTGCCATGTGCTGCTGGCAGCCATTTTACTCACCTCTCTTCCTGACTATGGTGCATTGTGGGGGATGCTGCTCATTTCCTACACTTCCTTTTATGGCCAGACTGGTGTGCATCATCCATGTGAGACAGGATGCAGTCTCAGAATTGTGATCATCACTTATTATTTAAAGGGCCTCTGTTCAGTATGCTTTGCCTTTGCGTTTTCTCAGACCTGTTTGTGAGAGTTCATGTGTATTACCTGGCTGCCTGACGTCCTTCCTGGTTCCTGATCCCTGGCTTGTTCCTGACTCTGCTGTTTTCCTTGTTCCTGATTCCAGCTTGTCTGACTATTCACTTTGGCTCCTGACTCGGCTCGTCTGACTACCAGCTCTGGTTTTGACTCCTGGCTTGTTATTTGACTTGTGGACTTTTTATTATTTTTTGCTATTAATAAAGGTGTGATTATTTTTGCACTTCTTGACTCTGATTCCTGGCACCCTGACACATTGTCAATAACCACAAATTTGAGAGACTGTACATCACTTTTGTGTGCACAAGCAAAATGCCTTGCTACATTAGTGTCTCTCAGCTTAGTGATGTCATCCTTATGCTCTTGTACCCGGTCCTTTATGGCTCTTTTTGTTTATCCTACATAAAAAATGGGCACAAGCATCGCAGGAGGTATATAACCCCACAGTATTGCAATTAAAGAAGAACCTAATATCATACATGTTTGATTCATCAACTGTAAATTTCTTTGTTCTATCCATGTATACACAGTACACACAATGACCACAAGTGAAGCTTCCTTTTATTCCCTTATTCTTACGTAACCAATCAGAGTCTGAGGGTCCTCTTCTAAATTTTTTCTCATAATTGATTTAACCTCCTCCCATTGTTTATGAAACTTAGTAATGAATCTTATCTGATTCTGGTTCTTTTCCTCTTTCTTTTTATACAAAATATCTCTTGACATACTTCTTGCTTTCCAAAAGGCCTTTTTAACACAATTGTTAGAGTAACCCTTTTTCAAAAATTGCTCCTTCATTTGTAATGCATGGTAATCAAATTTAGAAAGGGAAGAACAATTTCTTCTAAGGCGCAGGAATTGGCCATACGGAATCCCCCTCTTTAGGTGCTCCGGATAGCCACTTCTGGCATGTAAAACTCTATTGGTCGCGTTTTCCTTTTTATAATTTTCTGTAATCATAGCCTGTCCCTCCTTCTTAATTTGTAAGTCAAGAAAGGAAAGTCCTATACTTCTAGTTTCGAAAGTTAGAAAAATATTTCTGTTGTTCCTATTCAGAATGGTAAAGAAGTCTTTAAATTCATCGGCTGTGCCATCCCACAGGATGAGCACATCGTCCACATATCGTATCCACATCTGAATATGTTCAGCAGCAATATCACTATAATTCTCATAGACCTCACAGAGCTCCCAGGCCCCTAAGTGTAAGCAGGCATAGGTCGGGGCGCAAACCGCCCCCATCGCTGTGCCCCTTAGTTGATGGTATACTTTACCATCAAACATAAAGACATTCTTTTCTAAAATTAACCTCAATAGTGATACTACAAACTCTGTGTGCTCCTTAAACTCTGGACCCCTAGTGTTAAGAAAGCTTTCAACAGCTTTCAACCCCACTTCATGGGGAATTGAAGAGTATAAACCCTCCACATCCAGTGATGCCAGGATCATAGCTTCACTAACACAAATACCATCAAGTCTTCTCATGTGTCCTTGACATAGGATGGAAGCGTGGGAACAAGGGAAGGGTGCACAGGCATATGTAATCACCCTAGACATATACAAAACATTGACGGGTCTGGGTGCAAGAACCATAGGGAAAATTACAAAACAAATTAATACAACACCCAGAGAAAACCCAGCACTCACTTACAAGCTCTCAGCTAAGATTTAAAAGCAAAAATGGAAAGGTTAGTTACCGCATCTGGCCAAATGGGACAAGCCCAGGTACCTCATCAAGGTCCTTTCCAATACCTGGTCCGGTATGAGAGTGCAGTTCCCTTCCGTGTTTTCTATATGTCTAGGGTGATTACATATGCCTGTGCACCCTTCCCTTGTTCCCAGTTTGTTTGGATTTGAAAGCTTGCATTGTGTGGCTGTTTTAGGGTCCCAGGTATTGGAAAGGACCTTGACGAGGTACCTGGACTTGTCCCATTTGGCCAGATGTGGTAACTAACCTTTTCATTTTTGCTTTTAAATCTTAGCTGAGAGCTTGTAAGTAAGTGCTGGGTTTTCTCTGTGTGTTGTATTAATTTGTTTTGTAATTTCCCCTATGGTTCTTGCACCCAGACCTGTCTGGGGTTAACTGACTGTGACTCTGGGGACAGCACAGCTTCCTGTGAGTGCCAGTGACACCCAGGGCTGAGCATGTTGCAGGGTCATGGGATGTGTACGCGGTCCGGTATGAGAGTGCCGTTCCCTTCCGTGTTTTGTGTGTATATATATATATATATATATATATATATATATTATTTACTTCAGGTCTCAAAAAGCCCTAAAATTTAAAGTGGCTATTTGGATTGTACTCAAGTGCAACACCACTTGTTTTATGAGTACAATGAGCATGCCAATAGCTCACTCTGCACTTTTCCTTTAAGTTATAGAGCACGCTAAAAGTTTTAGCTGCATTATGAAAATGTCCTTAAAATATTTAGCCATGCACTTGCAATATTAGAGCATTATTCTTTGCATGAGACCGAGCACAAGATAACACCCCTTGTGTTATCAATTGCCCTCCACTTGTAATCTAGCCTAATATGTTTGAAACACATATTTTTACTCAACTAATATTCAAGAATCAGTTATTCATTGTCTCCCACAGTTCTCACATTTGTGGATAGAGAAATTCTTTAATATTTTATTAAAGGTAAAAAAAAAAAATCCAATAATTGTATGAAGTGTTTTAACAAATAGTCTATGGCAGGGCTTGACAAATGCAGGAGCCAGGGAGCCACTGGCTACTAGAATTCTACCCATGGCTCCTAACTATTTGGATTATTCTCCATCTATATACAAATACCACTGTTTGGCTCCTAAAAGTATAACTGACTCCTAAATGTTAAAGATTTGTCTACCCCTGGTCTATGGACTCCATTTATAAAATGTTGAGCGGACATGATTCACTGTAGCAAATCATTTTAACTGGACATTGCTGCAGGTGGACAGCGTATGCTGCTTGCAGATATCATTGCACAAGCATTTCACAAGAAATCTATTGAACCAACAGAGAGGAAGATACCTCTCTAAGGCCTAGATTTAGAGTTCGGCGGTAGCCGTCAAAACCAGCGTTAGAGGCTCCTAACGCTGGTTTTGGCCGCCCGCTGGTATTTGGAGTCAGTGATTAAAGGGTCTAACGCTCACTTTACAGCCGCGACTTTTCCATACCGCAGATCCCCCTACGCCATTTGCGTAGCCTATCTTTTCAATGGGATCTTCCTAACGCCGGTATTTAGAGTCGTTTCTGCAGTGAGCGTTAGAGCTCTAACGACAAGATTCCAGCCGCCTGAAAATAGCAGGAGTTAAGAGCTTTCTGGCTAACGCCGGTTTATAAAGCTCTTAACTACTGTACCCTAAAGTACACTAACACCCATAAACTACCTATGTACCCCTAAACCGAGCTCCCCCCACATCGCCGCCACTCGATTAAAATTTTTAACCCCTAATCTGCCGACCGCCACCTACGTTATACTTATGTACCCCTAATCTGCTGCCCCTAACACCGCCGACCCCTGTATTATATCTATTAACCCCTAACTTGCCCCCCACAACGTCGCCGCAAGCTACTTAAAATAATTAACCCCTAATCTTCCGACCGCAAATCGCCGCCACCTACGTTATCCCTATGTACCCCTAATCTGCTACCCCTAACATCGCCGACCCCTATGTTATATTTATTAACCCCTAATCTGCCCCCCTCAACGTCGCCGACACCTACCTACACTTATTAACCCCTAATCTGCCGAGCGGACCTGAGCGCTACTATAATAAAGTTATTAACCCCTAATCCGCCTCACTAACCCTATCATAAATAGTATTAACCCCTAATCTGCCCTCCCTAACATCGCCGACACCTACCTTCAATTTTTAACCCCTAATCTGCCGACCGGAGCTCACCGCTATTCTAATAAATGTATTAACCCCTAAAGCTAAGTCTAACCCTAACACTAACACCCCCCTAAGTTAAATATAATTTTTATCTAACGAAATAAATTAACTCTTATTAAATAAATAATTCCTATTTAAAGCTAAATACTTACCTGTAAAATACATCCTAATATAGCTACAATATAAATTATAATTATATTATAGCTATTTTAGGATTAATATTTATTTTACAGGCAACTTTGTAATTATTTTAACCAGGTACAATAGCTATTAAATAGTTAAGAACTATTTAATAGTTACCTAGTTAAAATAATAACAAATTTACCTGTAAAATAAATCCTAACCTAAGATATAATTAAACCTAACACTACCCTATCAATAAAATAATTAAATAAACTACCTACAATTACCTACAATTAACCTAACACTACACTATCAATAAATTAATTAAACACAATTGCTACAAATAAATACAATTAAATAAACTATCTAAAGTACAAAAAATAAAAAAGAACTAAGTTACAGAAAATAATAAAATATTTACAAACATAAGAAAAATATTACAACAATTTTAAACTAATTACACCTACTCTAAGCCCCCTAATAAAATAACAAAGCCCCCCAAAATAAAAAATTCCCTACCCTATTCTAAAATACAAATATTACAAGCTCTTTTACCTTACCAGCCCTGAACAGGGCCCTTTGCGGGGCATGCCCCAAGAATTTCAGCTCTTTTGCCTGTAAAAAAAAACATACAATACCCCCCCCCCAACATTACAACCCACCACCCACATACCCCTAATCTAACCCAAACCCCCCTTAAATAAACCTAACACTACCCCCCTGATGATCTTCCTACCTTGTCTTCACCATGCCAGGTTCACCGATCCGTCCTGGCTCCAAGATCTTCATCCAACCCAAGCGGGGGCTAGACATCCACTGAAGAAGTCCAGAAGAGGGTCCAAAGTCTTCCTCCTATCCGGCAAGAAGAGGACATCCGGACCGGCAAACATCTTCTCCAAGCGGCATCTTCTATCTTCTTCCATCCGATGACGACCGGCTCCATCTTGAAGACCTCCAGCGCGGATCCATCCTCTTCTTCCGACGACTAGACGACGAATGACGGTTCCTTTAAGGGACGTCATCCAAGATGGCGTCCCTCGAATTCCGATTGGCTGATAGGATTCTATCAGCCAATCGGAATTAAGGTAGGAATTTTCTGATTGGCTGATGGAATCAGCCAATCAGAATATAGTTCAATCCGATTGGCTGATCCAATCAGCCAATCAGATTGAGCTCGCATTCTATTGGCTGTTCCGATCAGCCAATAGAATGCGAGCTCAATCTGATTGGCTGATTGGATCAGCCAATCGGATTGAACTATATTCTGATTGGCTGATTCCATCAGCCAATCAGAAAATTCCTACCTTAATTCCGATTGGCTGATAGAATCCTATCAGCCAATCGGAATTCGAGGGACGCCATCTTGGATGACGTCCCTTAAAGGAACCGTCATTCGTCGTCTAGTCGTCGGAAGAAGAGGATGGATCCGCGCTGGAGGTCTTCAAGATGGAGCCGGTCGTCATCGGATGGAAGAAGATAGAAGATGCCGCTTGGAGAAGATGTTTGCCGGTCCGGATGTCCTCTTCTTGCCGGATAGGAGGAAGACTTTGGACCCTCTTCTGGACTTCTTCAGTGGATGTCTAGCCCCCGCTTGGGTTGGATGAAGATCTTGGAGCCAGGACGGATCGGTGAACCTGGCATGGTGAAGACAAGGTAGGAAGATCATCAGGGGGGTAGTGTTAGGTTTATTTAAGGGGGGTTTGGGTTAGATTAGGGGTATGTGGGTGGTGGGTTGTAATGTTGGGGGGGGGGTATTGTATGTTTTTTTTTACAGGCAAAAGAGCTGAAATTCTTGGGGCATGCCCCGCAAAGGGCCCTGTTCAGGGCTGGTAAGGTAAAAGAGCTTGTAATATTTGTATTTTAGAATAGGGTAGGGAATTTTTTATTTTGGGGGGCTTTGTTATTTTATTAGGGGGCTTAGAGTAGGTGTAATTAGTTTAAAATTGTTGTAATATTTTTCTTATGTTTGTAAATATTTTATTATTTTCTGTAACTTAGTTCTTTTTTATTTTTTGTACTTTAGATAGTTTATTTAATTGTATTTATTTGTAGCAATTGTGTTTAATTAATTTATTGATAGTGTAGTGTTAGGTTAATTGTAGGTAATTGTAGGTAGTTTATTTAATTATTTTATTGATAGGGTAGTGTTAGGTTTAATTATATCTTAGGTTAGGATTTATTTTACAGGTAAATTTGTTATTATTTTAACTAGGTAACTATTAAATAGTTCTTAACTATTTAATAGCTATTGTACCTGGTTAAAATAATTACAAAGTTGCCTGTAAAATAAATATTAATCCTAAAATAGCTATAATATAATTATAATTTATATTGTAGCTATATTAGGATGTATTTTACAGGTAAGTATTTAGCTTTAAATAGGAATTATTTATTTAATAAGAGTTAATTTATTTCGTTAGATAAAAATTATATTTAACTTAGGGGGGTGTTAGTGTTAGGGTTAGACTTAGCTTTAGGGGTTAATACATTTATTAGAATAGCGGTGAGCTCCGGTCGTCAGATTAGGGGTTAATAATTGAAGGTAGGTGTCGGCGATGTTAGGGAGGGCAGATTAGGGGTTAATACTATTTATGATAGGGTTAGTGAGGCGGATTAGGGGTTAATAACTTTATTATAGTAGCGCTCAGGTCCGCTCGGCAGATTAGGGGTTAATAAGTGTAGGCAGGTGTCGGCGACGTTGTGGGGGGCAGATTAGGGGTTAATAAATATAACATAGGGGTCGGCGATGTTAGGGCAGCAGATTAGGGGTACATAGGGATAACGTAGGTGGCGGCGGTTTACGGAGCGGCAGATTAGGGGTTAAAAGTGTAATGCAGGGGTCAGCGATAGCGGGGGCGGCAGATTAGGGGTTAATAAGTGTAAGGTTAGGGGTGTTTAGACTCGGGGTACATGTTAGAGTGTTAGGTGCAGACGTAGGAAGTGTTTCCCCATAGGAAACAATGGGGCTGCGTTAAGAGCTGAACGCTGCTTTTTTGCAGGTGTTAGGTTTTTTTTCAGCTCAAACTGCCCCATTGTTTCCTATGGGAGAATCGTGCACGAGCACGTTTTTGATGCCGGCCGCGTCCGTAAGCAACTCTGGTATCGAGAGTTGCATTTGCGGTAAATATGCTCTACGCTCCTTTTTTGGAGCCTAACGCAGCATTTGTTTGAACTCTCGATACCAGAGTTAAATTTATGGTGCGGCCAGAAAAAAACCCGCGGAGCGTTAACAGCCCTTTTACCGCTGAACTCCAAATCTAGGCCTAAGAGACTGCACGTACAGCACTCTGTGCCTGGACTTATAGTGGAGAAATTGGGAATTTTAAAATATAACTTTTATTAAATGTATTAAAATAAAACACTCAATTAAAAACAACCTAATAGTGGTAGGCCACTTCCTTAATCCTCTGTAAGCCTTTGATATGTATTAAGTGCTTGGAAGGAAGTTGTTTAGGTGGGGAGTTATAAGTGGTGCCACTGTATATCAGTTGTGGTAAATATTTCACAAGAAATGTTTGTGCAATGCCGCCCCCTGCTCACTGGTGGCCAATCGGATGCTAGCAGGGGCTGTCAATCATCCAATCGTATTGGATCGGGATGATTTCAATCCACCATCTAAAATGTGGCGGACAGGTTAAGGAGCATCGGTCTTACAACCGCTGCTTTTTAATTTTTGTTTAAGGCAAGACTGAAATGATGGGCCTCCTGAAACAATATCCGCTGCTTGATAAATGGAGCCCTATGTATTTTCTGTTCTTTCATTCTTGTTGTATGATTAGTGTTTATGTACACCAAAGGTCACACTGGGTTCTTACTGACCTATGGACCGCAACCTTTAAGAAGTTGATGTCAATACACAATGGATGAACTATATGAATGTTTAATCTATGTAGTAATTTATAATGCAATACATGATTGTAGAAAGAAGGGCTATTTCTTTATTACCGTTTTAAATATACTGTATATATAGGATAAAATCTAAGGAAAGGTAAAGAGTAGGGATACGATCTACCTGTTAAAACACACCAATGAATTAAAAGAATGTGTTTATGGAAAAAGCAGCCTATATAAATAGTGTCTGTTCTGATAAACATCTCATTGATAATTACTAACTTAAGAAATGTATTGTGAGGATAATTGATTTACATACTATTTAGCTTGAATATATATTGTTGTTTTTAACATAATTTTATTTTTAATTATTAAAAGACCATAACCCCTAATAGATGTTTATTTATATTGTAACCAGTATACTGTATATGATTACCTTTCCTTCCCACAAAAA
This sequence comes from Bombina bombina, assembly GCF_027579735.1. NCBI lineage: Eukaryota > Metazoa > Chordata > Amphibia > Anura > Bombinatoridae > Bombina > Bombina bombina. The sequence continues at coordinate 1,031,010,922 of NC_069503.1, read as the reverse complement.
AGGTGACTTACAAAAGCCATGTTTACATTGTTGATGCTAATAATTTTCATCTGGCCAATATCTGCTACAAGAGCTGTAAAAAAACCATCTGGCAGTTTACAAAGCTGTCAGATTTTTGTTTTAAGCTAGCCAATGTCAATGGGAGCCCAACAAAAGTTCAAACTCGTTCCAGAGAGTGCATATAATACTTAAAGGGACACTGAACCCAATTTTTTTCTTTTGTGATTCAGATAGAGCATACAATTTTAAGCAATTTTCTAATTTACTCCTATTATCAAATTTTCTTTGTTCTCTTGCTATTTTTATTTGAAAAAGAAGACATCTAAGCTAAGGAGCCAGACAATTTTTGGTTCAGGCCCTGGGCAGCACTTGTTTATTGTTGGGTGAATTTATCCACCAATCAGCAAAAACAACCCAGGTTGCTCACCAAAAATGGGCCGGCATCTAAACTTACATTCTTGCTTTTCAAATAAAGATACAAAGGGAATGAAGAAAATTTGATATAAGGAGTAAATTAGAAAGTTGCTTAAAATGGCATGCTCTATCTGAATCATGAAATAAGACATTTGGGTTTTGTGTCCCTTTAAGGTATACTTTTTCACCCACTGATTTAATGTTTCATCACATATTTGTTTATTTTTTGTGTGTGTTTTACTTTTGTTTGTGTTACTATTATTATACATTTTGATTAGCCCATGGTGTTTAAGATTATATAATTTTTGAATCAAGAAAGAAAAAATGTGGGTTTGTGTCCCTTTAACTCAACGTCACTAACAGTCATTCCAGATTACAAGTTCAATAACATATGCACCCTCTTAAAGGGACACTCAAGTCAAAATTAAACTTTAATTTTTCAGATAAAGCATGCAATTTTAGACTACTTTCCAATTTACTTCCATTAATAAAATGTGCAAAGTCTTTTTATATTTACACTTATATTTACACTTACAAAATCTACTACTCATTTGAAGTTCAAACTAAAGGCTGTGACACACTGCAAGCGATGCGGCGCAAGGCAAAGCAGCTGCTTCGCACCGCATCGCTTCTGAAGTTCAATTATTTCGTCTCTGAGCGCTTAGCTACGCAACCTGACACAGCAGAGTGCTCAGAGATGAAAAGGCAGGACACACTGATCGCGTACAGCTGCATCTACACGCTGCGCACAGCTCCGCTTGCAGTGTGTCACAGCCTTAAGAGGTCGAATTATCAAGCCATTAACTATGCTGCATTCAACGGCACCAATACGCTCGCCTAACATCGCGGCCGAGGACCTGAATACGCTCTCCTTATTTATATAAAAAGCTGTCAAAAAGACACGCACCAAGTACGGGGCATTGAGCAGCAGACTGTTGTTATCTAGCAGTCATCGTTCTCGCTGCTATTTGGCTTTTTCCCCAACTTTATTTATACCCTGTCACTAAACACCGCCACTATACTAAAATGTTAAACCACTATCCCGCCACTCCCGGACTCCGCCGCAACTAAATAAAGTTATTAACCCCCATCCCGCTGCTCCCGGAGCCCACCGCAACTCTAATAAAGATATTAACCCCTATCCCTCCGCTCCCGGAGCCCACCACAACTTTAATAAAGTTACTAACCCCTATCCCTCCACTCCCATAGCCTGCCGCAACTCTAATAAATGTATTAACCCCTATCCCGCTGCTCCCGGACCCCTCCGCAACTAAATACATTTATTAACCCCTGGCCTCCCACATCACTACCACTTACTTAACCTATTAACCTCTAAACCGCCAGCCCCCCACATCGCCATAAACTCAATTAAGCTTTTAACCCCTAAACCTAACAACCCACTAACTTTACATTAAATATTAACTCATCCCTATCTTATAATAAATTTAAACTTACCTTTAGAAATAAAATAAACTATATTAAACTACTAATTAACCTACCCTAACTATTATCCTACAGTTACATTAAACTATATTAAACTAATAATTAATCTACCCTATTATACTAAAATTACATTAAACTAAAAATTAAATTAACTATATTACATTTCTAAACACCTAACCCTACTCAAGTTATTTAAATCTACTATTAAAAATGACTAAGTTACAAAAAAATAACAACTAAGTTACACAAAATAAAAAACACTAAATTACACAAAATAAAAAATAAATGATCAAATATTAAAACTAATTACACCTGATCTAATAGCCCTATCAAAATAAAAAAGCTCCCCCAAAATAAAAAAAAATCCCTAGCCTACACTAAAACTAGCAATGGCCCTTAAAAGAGCCTTTTGTGGGGCATTGCCCTAAATAAATCAGCTCTTTTACCTGTTAAAAAATACAAATACTCCCCTCAACATTAAAACCCACCACCCACACAACCAACACCTCCAAATAAAAACCTATCTAAAAAACCTAAGCTCCCCATTGCCCTGAAAAGGGCATTTGTATGGACATTGCCCTTAAAAGGGCATTCAGCTCTTTTACTGCCCAAAGTCCATAACCTAAAATTAAAACCCACCCAATAAACCATTAAAAAAAAACTAACATTGACCCCCGAAGATCCACTTACAGTTTTTGAAGACCGGACATCCATCCTCATCCAAGCCGCAGTAGTCCTCAGCGAAGCCAGCAGAAGTCTTCATGCAAGCGGGCAGAAGTCTTCATCCAGACAGCATCTTCTATCTTCATCCATCCGATGCAGAGCGGCTCCATCTTCAAGACATCCGGCGCGGAGCATCCTCTTCTTATTACGTCTCTTGAAGAATGAAGTTTCCTTTAAATTACGTCATCCAAGATGGCGTCTCTTACATTCCCATTGGCTGATAGAATTCTATCAGCCAATTGGAATTATAGGGGAAAAAATCCTATTGGCTGTTGCAATCTGCCAGTAGGATTGAGCTTTAATCCTATTGGCTGATCAAATCATCCAATAGGACTGAGCTTGCATTCTATTCTGCCCGCTTGGATGAAGACTTCGACCCGCTTGGATGAAGACTTCTGCTGGCTTCGATGAGGACTTCTGCCGCTTGGATGAGGATGGATGTCCGGTCTTTGAAAACTGTAAGTGGATCTTCAGGGGTTAGTGTTAGGTTTTTTTAAGGGTTTATTGGGTGGGTTTTAATTTTAGGTTAGGGACTTTGGGCAGTAAAAGAGCTAAATGCCCATACAAATGCCCTTTTCAGGGCAATGGGGAGCTTAGGTTTTTTATATAGGTTTTTATTTGGGGGTGTTGGTTGTGTGGGTGGTGGGTTTTACTGTTGGGGGGTGTTTGTATTTTTTTACAGGTAAAAGAGCAGATTTCTTTAGGGCAATGCCCGGCAAAAGGCCCTTTTAAGGGTCATTGGTAGTTTATTGTAGGCTAGAGGTTTTTTTTATTTTGGGGGGGCTTTTTATTTTGATAGGGCTATTAGATTAGGTGAAATTAGTTAAAATATTTGATAATTTCTTTTTTATTTTGTGTAATTTAGTGTTTTTTATTTTTTGTAACTTAGTGTTTTTTATTTTTTGTAACTTAGTTGTTATTTTTTTGTAACTTAGTCATTTTTAATTGTAGATTTAAATAATTTAAGTAGGGATAGGTTTTTAAGTATTTAAAATAGTTAATTTAATTTTTAGTTTAATGTAATTTTAGTATAATAGTTAGGGTATGTTAATTAATAGTTTAATATAACCAAAAGGAAAATTGATATAAAGGATACCAAAATTCCAAAAGTATGCACTTGTAGCACTCTGGGCCCTAAACTGAGGGGCAGGAATTCCCAACAGGGTTTTAAAATATAACTTTTATTTATTAAAATTAAAAAAACAAATTGTTGGTTAAAAATACACACACAATTAAAATACACACCAGTACCATATTCTATTGGTATTATGTTTATAAGATCACAAACTGTTAAGATTAGGCCTGTATATATTCACAATTATAAGTGATCTAAATTGTAACAGATAACGTCCGCTAAATACTGTTGCAATAGGAATTGAAACAAACAGTTATAGAGAGATGTGATTTGGGTAAGTTTTGATCAAACTAGTCCATAATGCCTATCCGGTACGTTAGTGTCTCATTGAAGTCAGAGTATCTAGAGGTTGCTAAATTGGTTTAGCTTCACCTATCTTATATTTCATTCAGGTTCCCAAATGGGAATATGTCAGTATACTTGATGGTAGTATGTCAATAATATCTGGTATCTACTCAATATTACTAAAAGAACCTGAGATATATCAATTCCAGTGTGAGGTGGATCTGCAGCTCAGATTACAATAACTTCCAGAATTACTCAATCAACTAGTGTGAACTTGTATTGTATTCAAACTAATAACAACCCTTCCATTATAACTTTAAACAACTACTGCCATATAAATCACGACTGAAATATCAGTAACATATGCTAGTTTAGATTCTATATTAGGCAGTTGTCAATGTTTGTTTAGTATTGTGAGTGTGTAATGTCACCTTACATAAATTGAGCTGATTCTTGCATAAACCGGACTATATACAGTATATATTGTGTGTTAAAGAGTATTTTCTTTAATCACAGTAAACTTATGTCGTCTTTATCAGACATCCACTATATTCAATTGCTGTATATATATATATATATATATATATAGTGAGATTAGGTCTAGCACAACCCAAGCTATATATAGTGTGTATTGTATGTTAGAGAGTCTTTTAGTGGATCAGCTGGACAGTACTAGCCCGGTCCGCAGGCACAAATCTACAATCATTCACTAATCACTGAATTATTCAGGCACACATCATTATATCTCTCTTGAAAAGGTTAAGTTATAAGTTTGACTAAGTCTGGCACAACCCAGGCTACATATTATGTTACTGTTATAAGTTCCGTGAACCGCGGTGACTCCCCACAGCTAATGCTGAATCACATGAGCTGAGCAACACTCTGTTCAGCTAAGATTGAAAATCCTCTGTGAATAAACACAGAAAGTTAGCGTTTTATTGTCTATTATCCACTGTATTCACAGGCTGTATAAGGTTAAGCTAAGTCTGGCACAACCCAGACTATGTATATTGTATGTATTACGTTAAAAGAGCCTTGTAGTGGATCAGCACGGCAGTTACTGCCCGGTAAGCAAATGCAAACTAACAGTCATTCATTGCTCTCAGGTTTCATCAGGCACGCACCACTGCTCACATTATAAGAATCTTAATATTCAAGTAAACATAGTTTTTTTCTTTTATGTTAAATTAAATTAAATACCCAGAAGGCAACTAGTATCATTATCGTACTAGGGTACAGATCATAGCCATACCACTAGAAAAAAAAACCAAATCAATCATTAATGATTTTATGTATAAAGTGCAATCTTAGCGGCACATAGGTATATGGTACTGGGCGGTTAAAAAGACACAAAAAAGATTGAGTGTGAAAGAATCAGCACTCTCCCCTGACGCGTTTCGCCCGATAGGGCTTTATCAAAGGCAGCGAGCCGCCAAATTTTTGGGGATTTAAACCCTGCAAACCGGAAGTCCCGCCCTTGCTCCACTCTGATTGAGTAAAAATCATGTATATGTATGTTGATTGACATTTCTATGGACCAATCATAAAATCAAATTTACGTACTTAGAGTCAAAACTGAGTTTGAAAGATGAATATCATGTAATAACCTAATAATAGCCTCTGAGTTATGATGATATTGCCAAATAAAATTGTAATTATGAAAACTAATTGTGTAGCATCATTATTCAGCACTCAGAGTCAAGTGTCCTCTATTTTGATGTATATATGTTTTGATGTATTATTTATTTGTCTTTAAAGTCTATCGTTACCAGAAAACTTTTATCATTTAAATTAAATATCATGTTAGTCTTATACATAATAGTTCTATATAACACTGATGAGTTCATGTGCCATATGGGTATTAATATCCAAAATGCCTATCATAAGATACAGATTCATTTTATACTCTGTATAGTTGAGTCCTGTATGAGAGCATACTAAAGTGACTATGGGTCTGTGCTGGAAATGGGGATCAGTGCCCAGTGCATATATATCGATGCTTCTAATAACTGAAATAAATATCTGTGAAAATTCACCTTGTGATGTGTAAATAAATAATATTTAACAGTGTTGAAGAAAAAAGGAGCGAAAATTTATAATTAATAATGCTCATCTTCAGTGAAGGTCTAAGTGTAATCAAATAGGTTGAATACGTGGTACTTAGGTAAAATCATTCTGTTCTTGCAGATGATTGTGTGTTAAGAATTTTTTTTTAAAAAAACTTGTGAATAAAATTCAAACTCAAAATAATAGTGTAGTGAAAAACAAGGAAGGGTGGATTATCAGTATAGTGGCGTAAAAACATAATCATGATTTATGCCACTCGGGTAGGTGAAGGACTCTAATGTGTAATATCATACCTTTATTGTTTGACTCACTTGCTCTTATGATGCAAATACTGTTTGAAATGTTTTCATTCCCAGAATTTATTGTTAACTGTTCTTTTAATGTTATCAGTTTATACTCAGGATATACTCTCTTATATTCAAGAGTGTGTCCCGTATTATTGCTGTTATAAATTATTAACAGAAAACTTCCTTCATTTTAAGTAAGATGTAAGATACTCAGTATACACATTTTGTATTTTTGATTTTTATTAATATATCCATTTATTTAAGTTTACACTATGAACCCTAAAATTAAGGTGGATGTCTATTAGTAATGTTCCAGGATAGTTCTTCACCTCTGTATAAAATATTAATATGTTATTAAGTGCTAGATGGTATCAGACATTTTCTTCTCTTTTTCTTTATTTTTTGGAACATTATTAATACATACATGTGGTTTTAAATCACTGCTTGTGTATATTTATGGTCATTTACAGATAGACATAAAGATTATTTTGTTCATTGAGACCCCAAGGTTGAACCGAGTTTAATAGGTAGATCCAACGGCTTTCAGACTTTTGTAGTGCCGTTTCCAAATCTCCCCCTCGGAACCCCAGACTCACTTTCTCAATGCCCCAACACAGTAGATCTTTCTGGTTAGAATTATGATGTTTTAAGGAGTGTGCAGCTACATGGAAAAGGAGCCACTCTGGCCTAGTTCAACTCATTAAAGTTGCATGCAAGCATGGTTGAAAGTTAACCCCTGTGGAACTGTCATACTAGGTTCAGATGGAGACTGTCTTTTTATAACTGGATGCTCTAACAACAGATAAAAGCTGGCAAAGATCCTTGCCTGTAGGCAAAAGAGAGACATTTATGACATGGTCTATATAGATAAAAACCACAAATGTTCTAAAAATATTCCCTCATATGTATAATGATGGCTGTTTTTTCTGTCTGCAAGTGTATGCTTGTGAGGGAATAGTGAAATATTATCTCTGCCTATCTAATTTTTAAGTGAATGTAACAGCTAGGTATCACTGAAATCTGGGACAAATAATGTGAATATTGTTGGTTTTTCCTTAGAGAACATATTAACAAAGGCATATTGAAATTGGGGCACAATACTGTGTAATACTGCAATATATGTTGTCTTTTTTTTCTATTTTTTCTTTTACATATAGAGTATTGATAAGGGAATACTGAAGTTGGCCAGGTAAAGATAATCAGGTAGAAACCAGATAGCGAGGTGTGCTTCACTGCTATTATCCTAGCGGAATACAAGTACGGGTGTTAAAATAAAGGTTATATGTGTATCTTAGGTTAAAACAAAACATTAAACCTATAGGTTAAGTTAGGCCGGGTGTGGAATAAGAAAAGGAGGCGGAATATATAAAAGGCTCTTTGGTGAGATAACATTGCTGTAGTGGATACTGGAATAAGATATATATGTTGTAAACCTCTTTTGTAAATTTTTTTTTTTTTTTTTCTCTTCTTGCACTTTTTGGTTTTTATTCACTTTTTTTCTTTCTTTTTACTCACAGTAGCTCAAGGGTAGTAGATTGGAGAGTTTAGAGGGTGGCAGGGGGTCTGTTTTTTTTCTTTTTCTGGACCCCCCTGCGTTGATTTTTTTGTATATACACAATCATTCACTGATATAAATTCACAATAAGACACATTTCTGGGTTTAGTATAAATCCCAGATCTTAATGGAAAAATATATAACAAACTTGAAATCCAGGTCCCCAGCTATGTCATCCAGGAGAGATAAAAAGCTAAATAAGTTGACACAAGATCAATTAGGAGAGATAACCCCTTCCTCCCCGCAAGATATGGGAAAAGGTGTGGAGACACAATTAACTAATAACCAGTTAGTGGACCTAATATTACCCCAGTTTGAAGGCATAAAAAAGGAGATTATGGGTCTTACCGTTGAAGTTAGGCAATTCTCTAGTAGGCTAACAGAAGTTGAAACCTGAGTATCAGATCTAGAGGACTTGTATACTAACCAGGAAGATAGTAATCAGAAATTCTCGATTACTATTAAGCTATTGCAGTCAAAGATAGAGGACCTAGAAGATAGGTCGAGGCGGAACAATGTAAGGGTAGTGGGAGTTCATGAAATCTCAGAATATGCAGACCTTATACAATTTGCATCAACTACTCTCCCAAAATTGATAAACTTACCAGTGCAGGGAAGAAACATAGAAGTAGAAAGAGCTCATCGTGTGGGTCCTCATAGAACAGAGGCAGATAACAGAAATCGCCCAAGAATGATCATGATACGCTACTTGAATTTTCAAGATAAGGTTTCAATATTAAGGCAGTATAGGAAGACAAATCCACCAGTTATTGAAAATAGAAAGATTCTTTTGTTCCAGGATTTTTCGGCAGACACGTCTGCTAAAAGGAAAGAAATGTCCCCTTATTGTTCTGGATGTATAAAAAACGGAATGAAAGCTATCTTAAAGTATCCTGCTAAACTAGTAATAGAATCAGACGAGGGACAGGTAGTTCTAAATACACCAAGTGAAGCGAAGGCTTTTTGTCTAAAAAAAAATGTACAATTTTGAAGTATTTCCTTTGAGTACAATGTTAAGTGGTACATGAACAAAATGGCTATGGAAATTGATGGATTTGTGTGGAATAATGGCAAGGTTGAGGATGGTGGTATGAGAGTGGATTGTGGTGTGAGTGCGGATTTTTTTTCTTTTTTTTTTTTCTCTTCTCCCCTGTGTGAGATTAGCATTTGATGTGATAATGTTAACAGATTGGATTAAAGGAGCATGAATTTAAGTCTTGTATCATGGAATATAGGTGGAGTCACGTCCCCAATAAAACGCAAAAACATCCTAAAATCCCTTAAAAAACTCAACCCTGATATAGTCCTCCTTCAGGAATTGCACCTAAAGGCAACAGAGATTCCAAAGTTAAGGGCAAAATGGGTGGCTGAAATTTTAGCCACTCCCTGTGTATCAAGAAAGCGAGGGGTAGCCATTCTGATTAATAAAAACTTAACATATAATATAATTTGCGTTGAGGCCGATCTAGCAGGTCGTTATTTAATCATGCAAATAAAAATTGATGCCAAAGTCTGGACAATATGCAATGTATATGGGCCAAATGAATTTGATAAAGGATTTTGGATTAACATCCAAACTAAATTAATTCCTTATTTAGGGCAAAACTTGATCTTAGCAGGGGACTTCAACATGACCCTATATCCAGAACTAGACAGGTTATTGATAAAGAAAAATAGAGGGAAACACATAAGAGAGGCGTGCTTCTTCAGAGAGTTGTGTAAAACATTAAAGTTAAAATATATATGGAGAGTGCAACATCCGGATATAAAAGAATATTCTTGTGAGTCTAAATCACATAAGAATTTCTCCAGGATAGATTTGTTTCTTATTGATGAAAATATATCAAAACTAGACTCAGAATCTGAAATATCTGAATTTACTATATCAGATCACGCCATTATATCGTTAAAATTAAATTGCAATCTGCAAGAGGTATCAAATAGGAATACTTTTAGATTTCAAGGTTATATGATGAATAATTTGGGTTTCTGTAATTGGTTAACGCAAAGGTGGCGAGAATATTCTATCTTAAATGATACATATAGGAACAAGACAGAAATTTTTTGGGAAGCTGGTAAAGCTGTTTTGAGAGGTGAAATTAAACAATACATGATTAGAATGAGGAAAAAGATGGCTAACAGGGAATTGCAACTAGCAAACCAGTTAAAGAATGCATACCGAAAATATATTCTTAAGCCAGACAGATTATTATGGAATAAATACAGAACGGCTCGAGAAGAACGAGATCATTTTATGAATAAAAAATGGGCAATGGAAGATATCAAAAATAGGCATTACTGGCAGGGTCCGGAGGGAATATCAGCCAAAAATCTGACCAAAATCAGAAATTTCAGGAAAAATAAGAATATGATTATGTCAATAAGGCAGGATTATAACGTTTATACCAAATCCCATGATATTCGAGATGCCTTTTTTAAATATTATCAGAACATATATGCCTCTGGGGACCTAGATGTTAATGCAAAAGAGTCGTTCTGGGATAAGGTTAATCTACCAAAAATTGATAGTGAGAAAATGGTGCAACTAAACCTACCAATCCATATTGAGGAAGTTAAGGGGGCCATTGATAAAATAAAGATCGGGAAAGCACCAGGTCCAGATGGCCTTTCGGCAGAGTGGTACAGAATATTGAAAACAGATATAGCTGACATCTTAACAGAACTTTTCAATTTATATTTTGTTCAGAATAGAATGAAATCTCTCTATTTCACCGATTCAGCTATCATATTGATTCATAAAAAGGGTAAACCATTAGACGATATGGGTTCCTATAGACCTTAGCAATTCCAGAGTAAGTATCCCAGTAAGTCTGGAGATTATTAATCAGTTCAGTAAATTTACAGGTTATAGAGTAAATATACAAAAGTCAGAAATATTATGGATCAACAAAAATAAAAGTAGCTATTAAAATCATCCATACAGGGAAGTAGCCCATTTTAGATACTTGGGAATCATCTTGGGGACAGATCCAGGCGAGTGGTATAAACTTAACTTCACTGACTATTTTGCTAAATTTCACGCTGAGTTACAGAGATGGAATATATATTTTCTTTCATTATCAGCTAAAATTATGCTTATCAAGACGATTACTTTTCCGCGTCTATTGTTTCTACTTCAAAACATACCACTATTTATTACAAGACAAGATATTATTAAATTTAATAAGGCATGTACTAAATTTATCTGGGGTAAGATGAAACCGCGGATCTCACTAGACAGATTAACTATACCTAAAAAATATGGAGGTATGGCTTTACCAAATTTACGCTATTATAACTGGATAGCAATGATAAAATATGGGTTAGACTGGTTACTTGAATCACAATATATTACCTACTATGAGATTGAGACAGAATTAATAAAACCTTTCATCTTAAAATCAGCCCTACATCACACATATGCAAAACTACCTGAGAACATTAAACAATTTTCAACAATTTCGAATATTATCTTGGCCTGGCAAAAATACTGTAACCTAATGGGTGTGGACTATAGAAAATCGAGATACTTACCGATCATTGGTACACCGGATTTTTCTCCAGGACAAAATAATATAGTTTTTAGAAAATGGCATGAAAAAGGAATCCTATATTTTGTGCAACTTTTAATAACAAGCACGAATAAAGTACAAATGTATGGTGAGATAGCAAAAAAATTTCAGCTACCCCAAAATAATTTTTATGCCTTCCTGCAAGCTAGAAGTTTTATGACAGCACTTGACCATTCAAGTGAGTCAGGTTGGGACCTACAAGAGATGGAGGCGGGACTTACATTGTATAAAGCAGGTATTAGATCATTGAGATATTGGTATAACATCTTATTTGACAGGCTAGGCGCTAACCATATCAAGGTAATTACACAGAAGATGCAAAAATATGTTCCTAATGTGAAGGAAGAAGATGTAATGAAAAGTATCAGTTTAAGTACATCAGTGACGACAGTAACTAGTTGGAGGGAGACGCATTGGAGAATCATTAACAATTATTACTTAACACCGGATAGATTAAATAAATGGGCTACTACAAATCTGAATACCTCTTGCTATAAGTGTAGTGCAGGGAGAGCAGACCTATTGCATTGTATATGGTCATGTCCCAAAATTAGACAATTCTGGGCGAAGGTAAATTATTGGTTAAATAAATATACTGGGTCACGGATTGAATTTACCCCATCTATAATCTTTTTCTTGTACCAAGGTCGTTTAGAACCAGGTGACAGTCAGTTAGTTAATACTGGTATAATGGCAGCTCGAAATCTGATAGTTAGGAACTGGATAGGAAGAAGACCCCCTGTGTTAGGGGAATTTATTAAGCTAATGTATTTCCAGATGAGAGTAGAAATCTATGACCATAATTTAAGAAAGGAGACAAAGCTTAGGAAGTATTTTAACAAATGGTTAAAGGTACTTCGGCAATGGCCGCTAGATAAACAAAGGCAATTTATTTCCCCTCTTAAGAATCTAGTATCCTTCTTAAATCTGATAGCAGAGGAGAGGTTACCCTACCAGTGGGGAGAGGTCAGGGAAGGATCTAATTAAGTTAGGTAAATGTGTTTGTTTTTTCGTTCCCTTTTTTTTTTTTTTGTCGTTATGAGTGTGGTGTGGTATGAGTGGGTGTATGTTTAAAAAAATGTGTTATGAAAATAGTAGTGTGTATAAAGAACATAGGATTTTCAGGTATAAACAGGAGTATAAGAATGTCAAACAACGTATAATGTTCCCTTTGGTTTTGATATGTACTCTATTTTTCGTTTAAATTTTGAATAGGTGCGGCATACAACAAGAGAATGTTGTCCTGACATATTTTGTTTTTTTTATATAGAACTATACCATTGGCCCTGCGTGGCGCAAAACAAGTAATATATTGTTGTTTGATATTGTGACACATTATTGTTTGTAATATACACTACTGGTTATAAATAAACAATTTAAAAAAAAAAAAAAAAAAAGAAGTGTGCAGCTACATTGGTTAGGGTTTTAAGATCTTCTTTGTCTTTGGCGGCATTTTTGATGTTTCTGAGATGTTCAAGAAGCCTAATTCTCAGTTTCCTGGTAGTCATACCCACATAATACAAATTGCACGTACACTGTAGTACATATATAACGCTCTCAGTGTTACAGCTAATGTATCTCTTAATTTTGTGTTTCTTCCCAAATCTGTCCTCAATTTCAGTGGTATTTTTCATAAAACTGCAAGTACTGCAATTTCCACATTTGTGGGCTCCTGGATTGAAGGAAGAAATGGTCTTTTTCCTTTGAAAATGACTGCTTGTCACAATATCTTTAATGTTCTTAGTTCTCCTAAATCCAAATGACGGAGTTGTTCCCAATGTTGATTTCAGTAAAGGATCTGTCAGGAGAACATTCCAGTGTTTTTTAATTATGCTTATGATTTGAGGAGTTTGCGAGTTGTGAGTTAGGATCAGTCTGGGAGTTTGGGAACTGGTCTTTTTTTGTCTTTTATACAGTAAGTTATTTCTTGGTGTTAATCAGGCTTTCTGTTTGACCTTTTTGATCGATCTTTTACTGTATCCTCTCTTCAGTAATCTTGCTTCCAAATCCAGTGCCCTTACTTCAAAGGTTTGAGTTTCTGAACAATTTCTGCGGAGCCTCAGGAATTCCCCTGTAGGTAGGCTTTTCATAGTGCCTGGTGCATGTGCACTGCTACTATGTAGCAGACTGTTAGTGGCAGTAGGTTTCCTGAATAGATCAGTACTTATGACTCCGTCAGAATTTTTACGAATAGTAATGTCCAAGAAATTAATCTGGACTAAACTCTCTTCATGTGTTAATTTGATGTTAAGTTGATTATTGTTCAGGTGTGTAAGGAACTGTAATAATTCTGAATGCGTACCCTCCCAGATAAAGAAAATATCATCTATAAATCTAATCCATAATGGTATTAGATCTATGTATTTTTGATTTTCATCTGTGAATACAAATTCTGTTTCCCACCACCCGAGGAACAAATTGGCATATGTAGGTGCACATGTCGTGCCCATAGCTGTTCCTCGGGTTTGTAGAAAGAATTGACCGTCAAATGTGAAAAAATTGTAATTCAGAACCATTTCCAGTAATTTAAGAATATAATGGTCATGTTCTATACCTTCTTCAGAATTTTTCTCCAAGAAATATTGAACAGCTTGAATACCTTGTCTATGGTTTATGGATGTATAGAGAGACTCAACATCCGTCGTTACTAACCATGTTGTTTCATTAAGTATCAGGTGTTCCAGTCTTTGTAAGACTTGCATGGTGTCTTGAACATAATACGGTAATTCTTCTACATAAGATCGTAATCTGTGATCAATATATTCACTAGCTTTCTCTGTTAGGCATCCGATTCCTGATACTATCGGACGTCCTGGGGGTATTTCTGCATTTTTATGTATCTTGGGTAGCATGTAAAATGTAGCAATTTTGGGGTTGACCACCGTTAGAAATTTATTTTCCTTAATTGTAATTACTCCTTCATTATAAGCTTTATTTATTAGATTGGAGTAGATTTTCATATATCCTTCCATTTGATTAAATAGGAGTTTAGTATAGCAGGATTTGTCTTTTAATTGTTTTGCGGCTTCTTTTAAATACAATTCTAACGGCCATATCATAATGTTACCTCCCTTGTCAGATCCTCTTATTGCATTCTTTCATCTCTTGAATGGCCAGATGTTCTTTATGAGTTATATTTTGTTGTGAAGGTAAAATAGGTAAAGAGGTGATGTCTCGACAGACCAAGTTTTTGAAAACTTCAATCTGAGGGGCGTTAATGAATTTTGGTACAAAAGTAGATTTGTTGTTAAGTTTATCTCTCCATTTAGTAGGGGGCTGAGGTTCAGATTCTGTCAATAGATTCTCCAGATCTCTAAGGCTATTCAATTCTTCTTCAGACCAGCCATTTGGATTAGAATTTTGGGAGAAATGTTTTTTTAAAAGTAATTTTCTGATGAACAAATGAATATCCTTTATAGTTTCAAATTCGTCAACATTAGTCGAGGGGCAGAATGAGAGACCTTTTGAAAGTACAGACATGTGTTCAGCTTTCAATGTTATATTTGATAAGTTTATTACTCTCAATGATTCAGACGAATCTGTGAGAAGGGACTGTGTTCCCTCCTCGGAGGTCGCCAGGGCCCTTGATTGTCTTTGTGTGCTCTCGTACGTGCTCTGGCTGGTTTTTTGTGTGCGCCCCCTACCTCTGCGTGTCCTCCTCCCTGTTCTCCTACATCTAAAAAATCCTTTCTTTTATTCCTACTAGAGGATCTAGGTGTAATCGTGGATGTAGGGTTGGGGGGGTCTTCATTACTGGATTGATAATTGCTAGAACTACCTTCCTCCCCATCAGTGTCGGATATGTCACTTTCAATTATGTTGACTTTGGGATTCCTGTTACTATTCCTATAAAAGCCATTTTTCCGCCATTTATAGACTCTATTGTTGTTAAAGTCACTAATGTCTCTGTCTGAGTAGTGCCACTATTCATTTTTGTGTGTTAATAGTTTAATGTAATTTTAGTATAATAGTTAGGGTAGGTTAATTAATAGTTAAATATAGTTTATTTTCTTTCTGCAGGTAACTTTAAATTTATTATAAGATAGGTATGAGGTAATTTTAATGTAAAGTTAGCGGGTTGTTAGGTTTAGGGGTTAATAGCTTAATTTAGTTTATGGTGATGTGGGGGGCTGTCAGTTTAGGGGTTAATCAGTTTAATCAGTGGTAGTGATGTGGGAGGCCAGGGATTTAGGGGTTAATAATTTTATTACAGTTGCAGCAGGGTCCAGGAGCGGCGGGATAGGGGTTAATACATTTATTTAGTTGCGGTGGGCTCCGGGAGTGGCGGAACAGGGGTTAATATATTTATTTTGTTGCGGTGGGCTCTAGGAGTGGGGTTAATAACATTATGTAGGTGGCGGCGATGTCGGGCGGAAGATTAGGAGTGTTTAGACTTGGGGCTTATGTTAGGGTGTTAGGTGTAAACATAACTTTTATTCTAGCATATAAATCAATGGGATATCTGGCAGCATTGAACATGAGCTTTTGCTGCTTTCAGACTCCCATTGATTTCTATGGCATCCACGGCCTCCAGGGTGGTGGATTGAAAACTAGGTATGCTGGGCCGGAATAGTGGCGAGCGTACCTGTTAGAAATTTAATATCTTGAAAAAGGTGTCAGATAATGCCGAATTTGTATTCGGAACATCTGTAATGATGTAAGCACCGATCTGTATCGGATTGAGACCGGCGGATCGTATGTTACGTCACAAATTTAAACTTTTGCCGGTCTGTAGGCTTTGATAAATGGGTCGAATCAAGCTCGCCACAATGACGCTGCGGAATTCCAGCGTATTTGCGGTTGACGGCTTGATAAATATCCCTCTAAGTGTTATTGCATTTTCTTGTTATCTTGCATTTGTTGATTATGCAAATCTACTGTGTTTACTAGTTCTTTAAACAAGTATTAAGTATGAAGTTGGTGTGCATGTAGGGTCGTCCCCTACAAAAGCCGCTTACGATTGTGCGATTTTGTTTAAGGGTCTCTTAGAAAGATTTTAAGCAGTCGGAAATTGTGCTATTGTCATTGCGCCAAATCAAAAAGTAGCTTTTTTGACCAGAACATTAGCTGAAAACACAACTTAAGATAGATTATGATTAATATCTGTACAGCCTTTTTTAAAGTACATGAATAAAAAAATCACTATTTGGAAAGTTCTTCCATGAGTATATTCATGTTTAATATTGTTTTGTGCCAGTCAAGGTACACCGCATTTGTTTTCTTACTCTGAGCTTAACATTTCAACAAGGGAACGATAAACAGCACTTTTTTAACTTAAAATCTGAGCAATAACAATATTTGTTGGTGTTTCTGATGCATTATTTATATCTTCAGTTCTATTTCAATAAAAGCAAAACGTTAGTGTCACCTTTACAAGAACAAATTCAGTAGCAGTTGTGGAAAAAACCTGTTCAGCCTTATGACATATTAAAGAGGCGGAGTAAAACCTTATTTTTTTTGCTTTTTTATCATTTGTAATTGATTGTTTTTATATATATAACAATTGTTTAAACATATGCAAAAAATATTGAATAGTGTTTTAACATAATTAATATAAACCTTTCCTGCAAAGTTTAATTCTAATCACTACTCTTCTAACCACAAATCTAACCACAATCTTTCCATTGTGAAATAGCTAACCTTAAAGGGACCGCCTACACCAAAATTTTTATTGTGTTAAAAGATAGATAATCCCTTTATTACCTATTCCCCAGTTTTGCATAACCAACACAGTTATATTAATATACTTTTAACCTCTGTGATTATCTTATATCTAAGCCTCTGCAAACTGCCCCTTTATTTCAGTTCTTTTGACAGAATTGCAGTATAGCCAATCAGTGCCTGCTCCCAGATAACTTCACGTGCACAAGCACATTGTTATCTATATGAAATACGTGAACTAACACCCTCAAGTGGTGAAAAACTGTTAAAATGCATTCTGAAAAGAGGTGGCCTTCAAGGTCTAAGAAATTAAGCATATGAATCTCCTAGGTTAAGCTTTCAACTAAGAATACCAAGAGAACAAAGCAAAATTGGTGATAAAAGTAAATTGGAAAATTCTTTAAAATGACACGCTCTATCTGAATCATGAAAGTTTATTTTGGCCTAGACTGTCCCTTTAACTTCCCCCACAGGAATATACCCTAAATGTGCTGCCCCAAACCCCCATTGCAATACAATTGACCCCAAATACAACATCCCTTTATTAAAATAAACTGTAATGGCTGACCTGAACACCCAGCACAATCAAAACTAACTGCAACTCCCCCTGTCCATTATTAATAAAAGCTAAACCCAACGCCTAATCTTAAATAAACATAAGCCAAACCCCATTGGAAATACATAACAATAATGCCACTAAGTGTACCCCCTGTAGTGATAAATATGGTTTAAATGACTATGTAGTGTACAAATATGGATTTGATTAAAAAGTTATGTATGAATGTGTATGAGTGGGAATAGAGTACACAGAGAGATGCAATCTTCAAAGCAGTCTATCTACCTGGGATACACAATAGAACACACACACAATAGAAGTTGTAACACATCCACAATAGAACACAAGGCAGCCCCCTTCTAACAAAATTGTAGCTCTAGCTGCTTCCCTGGGAGATGTTACACATTGAATAGTAATAGAGGTTGTAGCTGTCTGCCTCCTGTGGAGATATTGCACATGCAGTCTCCTGAGTAAGCAGACAGTGGACGTGGAAACAATGTCAGGTGGGAAAGTGAGGAGGGGGAGTCAGCTGCTTTCATCCTCTGGGAGAAATCACACTTCTAAGAAAGAAATTGCTTGGTGGAGACACTAATATTACCTCCTGGGGAGATAGCCAACATAACAGGGGATGGCCTGAGGGAATGGCCTAGCTTTAACATGGGAGGACAACCATTTAAAAGAAGGTTCAGTACACACACAGTTTAGCAAGAAAGGGTTTTGGTAAGCACACACACACAGAGACACCCACCCTGTAATAACTGTTAGATATGATACATGGTGTGTTTGGGAGTATGACTGAAAACCTCTTTATGTAACTGTCTCTGTAACCTTCCTGTAATTTGGGCAGATTCTAATTAAAGCTCTCTCTCTGGTAAAGAACTGAGTGTCTGAAAATGATTTAGCCTGGAATTACTATGAGTACAGTATAGCGACTGTATTTCTGTAGAACTACACATACAATATTTACCTGGGATTGTTGGTAAAAGTTAATAGTGTGCTAGTGTGTAGTGAGGTGACACTAGGGGTTACTACATTTATTACACAGCGCAGAGGATATTATAAAGAGAATATCTAAAGTGGATTTATTGAATGTGACCCTGGTGGATTCAAGGGATAATTGTGCAACATCCCCCACTGAAAATACCTTCCAATAGGACTTTCCCTATTGCTACAACCCTCCACCAAATGCAACCCTTCACAAATATGTAACCCTCTTCTTTGTTATCCACTCATAAACAACAAATTAACTAGTTAAAATGTGGGAATATTTTCAGTTAAAATTAGCAGGCAAGTTCAGCACAGACATAATTAACCAATCAGGATTGCTAAAAGAATCTATAATAATAAAAAGTTAGGTTATTTTGTTGTGCAGGAATCTGGACAGCAAGGTAAATGTTTTAGTTGGCCCTTTTCTTGAAGCTGATCACGTTATTTAGAATTTTAAATTAATCTCTAATTTGATGACATCAGGACCCCAGTCAATGATTCTTTTTTTCTCAAAATAAAATAAAAAAAAGGTTACATTAAAAAAAAAAAAACAGAAACTATAAGTGCACGCTATCTTTATTTGAAAAGGAAGGCATCTAAGCTTTTTTTTTGGTTCAGAACTATGGACAGCACTTTTTTATTGGTGGATAAATTTATCCACCAATCAGCAAGGTCAACCCAGGTTGTTCACCAAAAAAGGGCTGGAATCTAAACTTACATTATAAAGATACCAAGAGAATGAAGAAAATGTAATAATAGGAGTAAATTAGAAAGTTGGTTAAAATGCCATGCTCTGGAAGGTGGTTCCGGAGGAGGAGCTCAGGTGTGTGGTCGTCTGAAGCACCTGTTTAGCATTACCTCCACACCAAGCTGCTGGTGAAATTTTTGCGCCTAAAACCCTCAGACCCTGGGTGGCTTGATTAAGTTAATCCACCGCTTCTGGAACCACACAGTGCCATAACATTGCACTGAGCTGCAGGTTGCAGCAATTTGAGAACATTATTCGCAAATTTAATATTGCAGAAAAGAGACTTTTGCGATAAATTGGAAAAAATTACCTAGCCTGTGTTAACTTGATCTCACACCTGAATAGGAATTGAGGACAGCTTAGTCTAACATTGGGAGATTTACCTGGCTGATATCTCTCTTGTGGCCAAATCAACGGTAAATCGCTGAATCTGGAGCAGAAAATTGCCTGCTATCTTTACACACCGGGCTTGTGACACCCGTAACCGTCTGGCTCCCCCTGCTTGCTTTTTGATACCTGGCTGCAGAACTGAAGCTTTTTACCTGATAGAGTGGTCCCAGGCTGATCCGGGTTTGCATCTGCCTGCAGGAAAGGAAGAGGTAGAGAAGCTCTGGAAACGGCTGTTCTTCGTCCGAGTGCTCCCTCCCACGGGTGTTGCGTGAGGGGCACGGACCGTCACTCTCACCTCTCCTGTTCCTGGACTGGCTGCTCCTGCTTTTGATACCTGGCTGCAGAACTGAAGCTTTTTACCTGACGGAGTGGACCCAGGCTGTCTCCTGTTGCACCTGCTCGCAGGAAGGGAAGGGGTAGAGAAGCTCTGGAAATGGCTGTTCTTCGTCCGAGTGCTCCCTCCCACCGGTGTTGCGTGAGGGGCGCGGATCGTTACTCTCACCTCTCCTGTTCCTGGACTGGCTGCTCCTTCGCTCCCAAGTATTGGCCTGGTTTAAAGGTAACTGGGTAACATTCCTTGATCCGGGTGTAGTCTGATCAAGCGATCCCCCTCCCACCGGTGCTGCGTGAGGGGGACCGCACTGGAGAAAGGCTTTTCATTCACCGCAGACAAGCCAGGAGTCAACAACGGGTAACGTTAAAATTGACTATATGTCATCTCCCTTCTTTCATATATAGGGGTTAGAGACTGTTAAAGGAGTACTAAATGAACATTGCTTAACACGGCCCTCCGGAATAAATTGAGATAAGTTCATAAGAGGACATAACTGTATATTGTCTATAATATTAGACCTCCTCAATATTTTTACTTGGACCTGGCTCTATACATCTACATTTGCTTAAAATATTTGACTATCGGTAGATGGACGCTAACCCCCACAAACATAATATCTTATCATTAATTCTGGTGTTGTTTCCTTTTTTCTTTATTATTATCTGTATGTTTTTGGCACTGTGCAAATCATTTTTTTTTTTCTAAAAAGGTATTATTATATTATTGTTTTCACCACTTTAAATGGTATTAGATACTAAGCAATATTATTGATCAGCCCAGTTTGGCTATATAATTTATTTTAACAGCAGGGCCTGCTCAATATATCCTTCTATATTTTTTTTTGGATTGAACATAGAAAAGGGGGGAAGGAAATAGAAAAAAGGAAAAGAATGATGGTAGTAAAACTGTTATTTTAGGCTCTGGCTAAATTGTGTTTAACAATCTAGGTGTTAAAGTAGTACAGGTTCCTCTTTTTACTTAGATATATGCCTGGTTGAAAACTAAAAGTTTATATATCCATAAATATAAACTGAAAAAGCAAGGGCGGCAGTTTAAAATGCTTTATTTTGTCTTTTTTCAATATAGGATACAGTTTAACATAAATTCCTTATAAATAGACATTTGTAAGGATAAACGCCTAAGACCAGCAATTGCTTCTATTTTTTCTTTGTAATAATTAGTACTTGGTGTGAACTGATGTAACACAATTCTTAGAAGTTTTTAAGAGCTAATCTATTTTTCATATATATATCATACGACTCAAATAGCATGTTATTTGCTTAATAGAAAGGAAACAGAAAAGTTAACTAAAACTATCTTTACACCTACAATATAAGACATAAAAAGGACCTGTTGAAATAAGGTACAGACAGGCTAGTGTATATTATCTATGTGTCTGTAAGATATATAGTTTCCATTTGCTGGAATAGTATTAGATCCTTGCTGAATACAACTCAAGTAGGCTAATTGCACTGGTTTCTTTAGAGGCACTTTTTTTTTTTTTGTGTATTATGTTCTTTGTACCTTTTCCCAGGAGATTGGGTGATCCTTAAAGGGACACATTATTAATACCGCTGGTAAAAATTAACGTGACACCTTCTTTTATTTATAACATCCCCTGGCCCTTGCACCCATGTTTGGACTTATGCACATGCTAAACTAGCACTGGTTTAATTCTCACTTCACCCTTTCCCTCTTCCCCCCCCCTTTTCCTTTTTTTTTTTTTTTTCTTTCCTGCCCCCTTCCTCACTTGATCATCACTGTGCACACACCTGCCCTCACTTGTCCATTTGAGATCGCTCTGCCCTCTCGAAACTTAACCTTATAATCACTGTAAACCCCTGCACCAACCTCACGTAACACAATCTCTGTGTATTTATTTTTTTCTTTTTCGGTTGTTTTCTCTTTCGGCACATGGACAAATTCCTTCACACTTCACTCAGGAATCCCTCTCCAAACATGGCAGCAAGACAGAGGGATAGGAAATTGAAGGCTAACCAAGAGACCGCCACAGATGCACAACCTTCTCTGTTAAACACATCAGCGATACAAGAAGTAACTAATATCCATAGTTTGGTTGCTAGTATATCCGATGCGCTCTCTCCTAAATTTGAAGCTCTTAGAGCTGAAATCAAGCAAGATTTTCTCTCCTTGACACAGGAGGTTCGTCAATTTTCTAATAGGCTCCAAGAAGCCGAACAAAGAGTTTCGGACTTGGAAGACCTAACAATAGCACATAGTTCAAATCTTGAAGTTGTAAATACTAATTTACAAAAAATTCAAAATAGATTAGAGGACTTAGAAAACCGCTCTAGAAGAAATAATGTAAGAATTGTAGGTCTTCCGGAAGAACAGCAGTATGAAAACCTTGTTAATTTTGTATCAGAAATCTTGCCTGCAATTTTAAAAATGCCATCCACCTTTTATCCCATTCCAGTAGAGAGAGCGCATAGATTAGGCCCACCTCGTGTAGGTGATAAAGGTAGAACTAGGCCCAGATCTGTTATAACTAGACTATTAAATTTTCAAGATAAACTTACTTTACTCCAGTACTATCGTAAACAGCAGCCAGTTAAGGTTGGAGATGCTACAATTCTTATGTTTCAGGATTTCTCTGCGGATACCGCAGCAAAGAGAAGGGAGCTTGCCCGTGTTTGCTCTAAGTTAATACAAAAAGGATACCAGGCAACCATAATATATCCTTATAAATTAAAGGTCAAAGTCAGAGAGGTTACTCATTTTTTTGAAGAAGCCCACTTGGCTGAGAACTTCTATAATACATTGGATCCCTTGGTTCAATGATAGCATGGCTGAATACTTCAATTTGGTATAATATGCAGATATATGTTTTTGAGGAAGACCATGTTTTTTTTTTCTCTGCCCCTTTCTCCTCCTCTACCCCCTAACTCATAAATGGCCCTAAGGAATGATGAATGTAAAATAGTGTCATGGAACGTAGGTGGTATATCCACCCCTATAAAAAGGAAGGCGATCCTCACTCAGCTCCGAAAAATTCAGACTGATATAGGTTTCATTCAAGAAACTCACTTATCTGCAGAAGAATCTTTAAAACTTAAATCAGCATGGGTAAAGGAAGTATACTTTGCACCTAGTGTCAAGAGAAAAGAATGGGGTAGCGATACTAATAGGGAAAAAAATTAATACGGAGGTGGTACACTTTGAGGCTGATCCAGGGGGGAGATATGTTCTTTTGAAAATAAAGATCGCTCAGGGGATGTATACGCTGTGCAACACATATGGCCCCAATGTTTTTGATCCAAAATATTGGAACACTTTGCAGACTAAACTTTTATCTTACACGGAAGGCTGTTTAATTATGGGCGGAAATTACAACATGGCACCTCAGTGTCCAATTGACAGGTTAAGACATGGCGTTAAACAATTGAAACAAAAAAAAGACAATTTAGAATGTAAGATGTTCAAAAAAATTATACAGAACTTAGCACTGCGAGATATTTGGAGACATCAGAATCCTTCCATTCAGAATTTCACTTGTCTCTTTAAGGCGCATAAGACACTTTCTAGGATTGATCTATTTTTAATTGATGAGCGTATGTTAACAAGAGAGGTAAAATCAGATATAATGCCAATTCTTCATTCGGACCACGCGCCGATTGTTCTTGAGTTTCAACTTTCACATCTGCATTCTACTTCATCACGCTTTTTTTTCCCTTATTATCTGATGTCTGAGATAAAATTTAAGAACTGGCTCATAAATAAATATAAGGAATATGTACATTTTAATAAAGATTATTTAAGCTCCCCTGGAATATTCTGGGACACTGCGAAAGCAGTAATGAGAGGGGAGATTATTTCATACAATATTGCCTTACATAAGAAAATCAGGTCTAGAGAAAGAGAGTCATGTCGATGTCTGACTAATACTTACAATCAGTATCTGCTGGATAAGACTCCTTTAAATTGGGCAAAATATGTCAAAGCAAAAAATGAAAGGGATACCTTTGTAATATTTCAAGAGACACAAAGAGAATTAAAAATGCAGGCTAAGCTATACAGATACGGTAATAAATCAGGTAAGATGTTGGCTAAACTAATTAGAAATGAGAAAAAACAACCAATCATAGATTAATTGTACAATAAAGGGCTACAGCTTTTAAAAGCTGATGATATTCTGGAGGCATTCCAAGAATATTATCAGGAACTATATTCATTTAAAACAAGTGATACACAGAAATCTGCTGACTTCTGGAGGGATATCACATATCCTACAGTTACATCAGAAATGGCTAACAGCCTTAACGTTCCTATCTCCATAGAAGAAATAGAGAAAATAATATCTAAGCTTTCTTTAAATAAGGCAGCAGGTCCAGATGGTCTTCCTAGTGAATTCTATAAGATTCTAATCAGCGAAGCTACCCCATATCTTTGTACGCTTTTTAATAGTTTTTTCATTAATGGTGAACTGATTCCTTCTTCATTCTCTAATTCTTATACAACTTTGATATTAAAAGGTGGAAAAGACCCTGAGTGCAAAGAATCTTACAGACCGATTGCTCTGCTAAATTCAGATTATAAAATCCTAACTGCAATTTTAGCATCCAGACTTCAAGGGATCCTCTCAGAAATCATTCATACTGATCAATCAGGCTTTTTAAATAACCGTAACTCGGCTGCAAAAATTAGAGAAGCTTTGTTAGTGACAGAATACTTTGAGGTCCTGTCCAATTTAAATAGTAGGGGAGAGGACATACCTGATCTTGCTATTATTTCCTTAGATGCTGAAAAAGACTTTGATTCAATTTTTTATGAACATATTAAAACTTTGCTAAGGCAATTCGGAATTAGAGGCAATTTCCTTGAATTTATTGAGCATTTATATAAACAACCATCTACAAGATTAATAGTGAATAACAATATCTCCCCTCCTATTCTATTGGGTAGAGGGACGAGGCAGGGTTGTCCTCTCTCCCCGCTTTTATTTAATGTTTCTATTGAACCTTTGGCAATTAAGATCCGCCATCACTTGGATGGCATAAAAATTCGCAACTCCGAAATAAAAATTGGTTTATACGCAGGTGACTTGCTGCTTTATCTGGCTAATACTAAATTGAACTTACCAAAACTTTTTCAGATATTGGAACAATTCGGTTCATTTTCTGGATATAAAGTAAATACAACAAAGTCAGAGATATTTTGGCTTAGGAAAAACAACACCTCTATATTAAAAACCCCTTTTCATCAAGTAACAGATTCTTTTAAATATCTAGGGATTCATATTCCAACAAGGAGTGCGGATCTTTATGCCTTGAATGTCCCTCCAGTAGTGAAAACGATTAAGGAAAAGCTTCTGATGTGGCGAAATCTTCCATTATCGCTTTCTGGAAGGATCGCTCTTTTTAAGATGGTTCTTTTGCCGAAACTATTGTATATACTTCAAAATACACCAATAATTCTTCTAGGAAAGGATATACGTGCAATTAACACCTCACTTATTCAGTTTCTATGGCAGAACAAGAGGTCAAAGATCTCTCTTATGAAACTCTCGGTATTAAAAGAAAATGGAGGCTTAGCTTTACCAGACATAAGATTTTATAATCTTTCTTTTCTTGCTCGAGTTGTAGCAGATTGGATCTCATCTAACAACTATGTTTTGAACAATTATCTTGAGGCCAACGTCTGCTATCCGTATTCTCTGTCTGCGCTACTACATTTATTACCTAAAGAAATTCCAGCAGAAATCAAAAGATTTAAAACAATTCTCAACCCACTTAAGGCGTGGCACAAAATAGTAACTCTTCTTTCAATTAATAACAAGGCTTCTTGTCTCTTGCCTATACTAGGTAACCCTACTTTCCAAGCTGGTTTACATTCAGAGGTTTTTAGAAAGTGGCATACTTCCGGATTAACAAAGGTATATCAAGTAATAGATAAAGGAAGGAAATGTATTAAAACATTTCAGGAATTAAAAAGGGACTTCGACTTGTCCAGGCTGGGAATGGGGACTAGGCAAATTGGAGGACTGGCATATCTTAACAAAAAAGGGCCATATGTCAGTTGCACCGTGTTATCATCTTCTCTGTGCGAACAAAGGGGCACCGGTCTTGGTAAAATTGGCCTCCTATTGGAATACATTAATCCCTCAGAATAACATTGAGTCAAAAACTATACAATGGTCAATTAAAAAAATTGCTCAGGTGACACTATCTGCAACCTGGAGAGAGGCCCATGTCAATCTCCTCCATGGGGCATACTTTACTCCTGAGAGAGGCTTTAAGTGTGCTAATGTGGGGTTCAATAAATGTCCTAAATGTTCGCATCAGGCAGCTGATCTAATACATATGTTCTGGCACTGTCCAAAGATTAAAAATCTCTGGACTAAGGTTGAATACTGGCTAAAGAAGGTATTAAAGATAGAACATGTTTCTCTGACACTATATCAGATAATACTTTGTCTCAAGAAAGATCTTGGCAGACAAAATAATGAAAGAATAATAATCTCCACTATTCTTGCCACCAGATATCTAATTTGTAAAAAGTGGAAAAGTTGTACAATACCAAGTATCTCTGAAATTAAAAACTGCATGAAAAAGCAGTGCATCTTAGAACAGAGAGGTGCGGATATAAACAATGAACAGGACATTAAAAGGTTCTTTGATAAATGGGCAGCCTTTTTAAAAATATTTCCTGTCACAGAAATAGATCATATAATTTTTCCCTTCAGGAATACAGAAATTGTTCTATTAGGAAACTGGTAGAGAAGCAGGAGGAAGAAAGTGACAGAGCCAATTTCCCTTTTTTTTTTTTTTCCCCTCTGCTGTGTCGCTCCTCCGCACGGGGGGGGGAGGCGGAATGAAAGGGGGGAAGGGTGTGAAAAATAAAAACTCCAAGCATTATCGAGAATAAATTGATCATGTTATATTAATATGTTGATTAGTATAAATATATCTATATGTATAAATGAATATAGTATTATCTGGATGAACCTATAATAATTTTCTGATTATGTTATGCTGTTTATATTATTTTTTAGGGGGGGAAGGGTGTGAAAAACAAAAACCCCAAGCATTGTCGAGAATAAACTGATCATGTTATATTAATATGTTGATCAGAATAAATATATCTATATGTATAAATGAATATAGTATTATCTGGATGAACCTATTATAATTTTTGGATTATGTTATGCTGTTTATACTATTTTTTTTTGACAAAGTCTTGGATTATAAATAAAGGATTAAAAAAAAAAAAAAATGCCATGCTCTATCTGAATCATGAAAGAAAAAAAATGGGTTCCGTGTCCGTTTAAGATATGTATTTAATTATAAAAAGCAGATTGAACTGTGTTATATTTTATTCTATATAGTTTATGATAAAAAAAAAACTAGTAGGTAAAGTAATTGTTTTGTAGATATGTCATATGGACAACCTACTGAACTGATGATAATATTAATAAAATTAATCAACAGATTGACAAATACCGTAATGATCTCATTATATTTAAAAATAGGAAGCTTGAAACAGTGAATAATGACTACTCACAAGGAAGAGTATATAGATGGTTAACAATACACAGGAGGGGGCCCCTAGAAGGAGACAACCCAGATGGGTTAGTTTTGATACAGTGGACACCAGTGGGGCTGACTCCTCAGATGTAAATGGGGATAGTAACCATCAGACTGGACCGAACACTTTGACAACTAGTACCCCACAGAGTATACACACACAGAACTATAGGGGACAATGGGGCTATGGTCATTATTTAGGGGTGACCACCCGCTCCAGAGGGGGAGGCACTACAGATCCCATATTCGGAGGATGGGGTGCACGCACAGACCCCCACGCAGGGGCCATTAGAAGATATAGTGATCAACCTGAGCTCACATGTACTTACACCATCAGAAACCAAACTTCTTAATAAAGGTCTTTCATTTGTCGCTAGTGACTTTATCTCTGAGCTAGATTTGAAGTTTGATATACATAGGTTTCATAGAAACTTAAAGATTTAATAATTCTTTCAGAAACATGTCACTAGACCCCAGGGTAATAACACACATCAAATACCTAATAGGTTAAAGAAGCCCAGTACATTTGAGCCAGGGAATTGTAGCCCTAGCATAAAGACCTTCACGAGACTTGTGACACAAGATTTGGAACAGAAAATACATTACACAAAGTGGAAAAACAACTTATCCAGTGAGGAACGCACAGCCATTAAATTGTTGCAGTCTGATCCTACTTTGATAATAGGATCACGGACAAGGGCGGGGCAATAGTCCTGATGGACTACATAAATTACAGAGTGTACATAATGCAACAATTAATGGATAGTGTAACCTACAAAAAAATTGATATCCCACAGGCACTTTCAAAAAGAAATTGGATTCTTTGCTAGATTTTGGACTAGAACAGAGCTTCATACCTGAACAGATCTGTAACTTTTGTATTACACAACATCCTAGAATACCGGTTCTATACACGATTCCCAAAGTGCACAGAAGCCTTCAGAAAACACAGGGACATCCCATCATCTCGGCGGTTCAATCCATAACACAACCAGTGGCACAATATATCGATTTTTTATTACAGTCCATTGTGAGACAAATTCGTTTATTTCTGTTGGATAGTAACCAGTTGATCAGACTGCTGAAGGATGTTCACATTGAAGGGGGAGACCTGTTGGTAACACTTGATGTCAACAGTCTCTATCAACAGTCTATACCATCATTCCCCATGATGTGGAACTGTTTGCGGTCAAGAAGCACATACTAGGGGACATTCAGTATAAGGGCCCTCCAGTGGAATTTGTTTTGACCCTGATAGACTTTTGTCTCAAGCAAAATTATTTTCGATTCAAAGATGACTTCTATGTACAGT
This sequence comes from Bombina bombina, assembly GCF_027579735.1. Classification (NCBI taxonomy): domain Eukaryota; kingdom Metazoa; phylum Chordata; class Amphibia; order Anura; family Bombinatoridae; genus Bombina; species Bombina bombina. The sequence continues at coordinate 1,030,981,909 of NC_069503.1, read as the reverse complement.
CTGCTGGCATGGCAATGGGGTCAATCATGGCCCCTGCATATGCCAATATCTTTATGTCAGAATTTGAAAATTAGTTTGTTTGGCATGGGGAGGTGTCATCTATCATCTTCTACCGAAGATATATAGACGACATCTTCCTGATCTGGTGGGGGGGCTCGGATTCCCTACATACATGGTTCAATATCCTCAATAACACTGACACTACAGTACGATTCAAAATGACATCCAACAGTGAAAGTGTTCGTTTTTTGGACAGATCGCAACTCCATTCTCAGAGCAGACAGCAGTCACCCACCCACATTATTCCAAGGTATTGTTAAATCACAGATGGTCAGAACCATCCATAACAACACACACCATACCCAGGGGGTCTTCCAATTGGAAGAGACTAGGAGCAAGTTTCTCTAGAGAGGATACAAACAGAATAATGTGGGACCAATCCTTGATAAAGAGAAGAGAAATCAAGATCAAAACAAGATGATCATGGTGACCAGGTACCATCAATACTGGTAGGATTTTAAGAAGACATTCAATTTACTAAAGAACTTACCCCCATGGTGGGTTATAAAAGGAACACCAATCTTCATGACCTGTTGGTACGCACGGATCCCAAACCGTGCTATCAGAGTAAGCAGAAGGTCAACATCAAGGGAAGCTACCGTTGTGTGGGTTGCACGACATGTAATGGACTTATCTCAACAAAGAAATGCCATCATCCTCACACAAATAAAGTGTATACTATCATATATTCAATCACTTGTACCACCACACATGTGGTCTACTTGCTTATGTGCCCTTGCTCAAAGTTCTATTTGGGTAAGACGAAGGGTACCCTGAGGGAAGCATGGCCAACCATAGACTGGCTATACACCAGGCGCTGATAAAGGGCTTGTTGGATCAACCTGTGGTAAGGAACTGTACAGAACAGAGACACTCGGTGGCATTAATCAGATATACTCTGATAGATCATGTGCCGAAACCGGACCGAGGTGGAGATCGGGATAAAACCCTACTGTACAGAGAGGCCCAGTGATCTACAGACTGGGAACCATTGATTCAGGTTGATTGAATTTGATACCAGACTTCAAGGGGTTAATCTGATATAACCTAGGGTGCAGATATGTAGCATGGTATGATGTGTCCCTGATGGGCTGGTAGCACCATGGGGTGCTACCCGCGCACTTAGGGAATCACATGGGAACCTTGATCAAGTGAAGAGGATCCAAGGATGGGGTACCTCGAGTACCTGCTAGATGTAGTCCCTCAGCAATACAGAGAAAAACCATATGACCTGTTGTCTGGGAGGTATACATGGGAAAGATTTATTTATATATATATATATATATATATATATATATATATATATATATACACATATCGCAGTATGCCCATCTACTTATGCCCATTCATGGATGGATAGTATTGGAAGTAAGGATGTGCCACTAAGAAATGAATAACAGAGTATGATTGAAGATGAACGGTCCATAAGAGGAGATACAGTGCTATCTGCTTGTTTATGTGTTTCTATGTTTAATTTTTATTTTTCACTTGTAGATTAGGATATAGGTGTAATACTCTAGCACCACTAACCTGGTTTGTATACCAGGAAAACCGGATTTGTAAATCCAGGGGATATATATATATATATATATATATATATATATATATATATATATGGGTGTAAAAAAATGATGCTACACCTTAACAGAGTTAGTTATATATTTTAATATGGCTATATGAGTATAGAGTGACAATGCTAGAAATTAGACGCTGTATATAAAACCCATGTTTAGCATTGCATACTTTAAATATCCACACAATTAGTGTGTATATCAACCATCTACCCAATAGGGGGAGCTCACAATTGTTGTTTAATATGTGACAGGAATAGATCCTGACCAATTTTTTAGTTACACGTGTAAAACCGGAAGTGACGTTATTACAAATTCCGGTTTAACGATCTTGTGTAATTCAAGTTTTAATGAGGTGGATTTACTTTTTTGGTACAATTGACATGTGTTGTGAATATGTTTTACTTGATTAATTGATAAAGAATATACACATTGGGGATTTACTTGTTTAAAATATGTACCTGGCGAAACGGGAAGTGAAGAACTGTTGCACTTCCGGTCTGGGTCTGATTGGAACGCAGAGATGCGTTCCAAGTACACTATTTTGCGCTAATTTGATTTGGAGTTGGAAGTATGTGTTTGCTGTGTTGTATATTATATGCTATTGTTAACACATTGGTTCACTGTTTTTTGATCTGAGGAAAGGGACTTGAGTTCCCTGAAACGTAATCCATTAAAGCTGACTTTTCTCATGCAATTCCTGAGAGTGCAGTATTTGTTGGAACTAAATATATATATATGGCTTTTCAATTCCTGAGAGTGCAGTATTTGTTGGAACTAAATAAATATATACATATATATATATATATATATATATATTTACTGTACATATCATATGTTTTCAATAAGGTAGTATACTTGTATAAAAAAAAGTGTTATATTTGTATTTTTGTAGGCATAAGTATTTTTGGATATACAGCAATTGTTTGTGTAAACAAATACCGAATATAGCCACAGGTAGCAACATTTAGCTCTTTTCTGATTTATTTGTTCAACAGACAAAGATCTGTGCAAATCCAGATATTAGTGAGTCGCACTATTAGACAAATAAAAATGGCTCTGAAAACAGCTTGAATGTCGCTGCCCGCTGCCATATTTCGCATTAATTTACAAAAACAAATGCCAAACATCTGAAAATGCTCATGCCTATATTTTATTTTATTTTTTATTGCTATTATTATACATTTTTCATCAATTAGGGACAACATTTAAACCTAATGTGCCAAAATGATACAAGCAAATTTCCTCTTGCACTGTTGTTTAAAGTATCACAGTGGTGGTATCATTAATACAAAAAATGTAAGGGGCTATCAACTTTATATATACCATTTCAAGTTTAGTGCCAATTTGTTCTACTCAGAGGAATTGCATAGTTCAGTGATTCATAAATGAAGGTTATTTGGAATGTGACATAAATTTCCTATCATCATTTAATCCATGGTTTATAGAGACAAATAACTGGAGTTCTGCCATATCATTGCTGTCTCTCTGTATCTGAAAATTCCTCTTCTGTATTGTGATTTTCAGATCTTTGATGATGCCCATTATTATAGAATGAATTTCTGACAAAAGTATTTGCCACTTCTTCAATTCTAAAGAATGATTAGGCATTTGTCATAGGGCTTTTCAAGTCCCTTCAAGAATTGTAATACTCATTATTTGTTACATTTGAAACTCTAACCCTGTAACTTTTCTCAGCAAAGTTTTGAATTTACTTAAGTTTTCTGAAAAGATTTCATAGTTAGTGGATCTGGATTATAGAGTGTCTGACCAAGTGAGCAACCTTGCAAACTCACACTGTCTATCTAACATGTCTAGTTTGTCCAATAGAAGTATTATTAGCATGACTTTAGCATGATTTTTCAATTATTTTTGTCAAGTACCTCTTACAGTATTAAAAAAAAAATTCTCTCTCAAATTTTTTACATTCAGTCATCTTTTATATAGAGTGGGACAGAGAGAAAACAAAAAAACAAAAAAGAGACCCAGATTACAAATGGAGTGCAATTGCATTCTTATTCTTGCTCTTATATTTCAAGTTGAAAGTAAAAAGGTAGCTCTTGAGAGAAAGTCTCAGAAACGCTAACATTTGGAGGTCAGAGTGGCCGTGCTAATTGCCTCACTGCATACACTTCTAAGATGCACTCTAAAAATCTCTGTTCTGGCTTTACCTCGCGCAGTAACCTGAAGGTACACAAAGCTGAATGTGCACTACAAAATAGTTTAAATAGCTTTGTTCTTCACTCAGTCATTTTTTTAATTTTTAATATATATATAATATATAATAATATATAAATGAAAAATCCTGATGAAATTTGTTAGTTTTCATTTGTTTCCTTTCATTTTTTTTAAGGGTTCAATACTTATCTTAATGCACTGGAGAGCATGCTTCTTGCCAGAGCCCCCGCCACACTAACAGAAGACAGAAGACAGAAGCACTCTTCTCCAAGGACCTCCAAGGACTTCCAAGTTTGGATTATTATTGTTTGAACACCAGTGTTTGTGCACAAGGCTGATATGGAGGATAAACAGGATGAACCAAAAACATTTGGATATTCAGATATTGAGGATGCAATGATCACAACATTAGTATGTGGTTCAAGGGATTTCCTCACAAACTGTAGGCAAAAATTATGAGTAACTTCGTAAAAAACATGCTGCTTATGAGTTGCATGCTGTAACCCTGGCCGAGTATCAAAGTGTTAGAAGAATACCTAGGGCCTAAGGATGAGTTTGCGACCTACCTTAATGAGAGACAATCAGGAATACTGTCAACAATTTGAAATGATTCTGAATGTGTTCCTTTGACATTATGGTTCTTACTGTGGAGTGCTTACAAAAAGAGCTGGAGACACAGATAACCACTATTGAGGGGTACAAACGAGATCTGATGGGAGCCATGTCCTCAGAAAGCCTGGAGAAATTAATCTCTGAAATAGATGGTCAAATACTAGAACTTAAGCGATCCAGGAGTGTAAAAATATTGAAGTTCACACGAGATGAGAATGATTATTCGGCCAGAATAGTTTACCATTGGAAGAATGAATGAACAGGGAAGAAACAGGGAGGTACTTCTGGTGCAAGGAGGAAGCAGTATGGCTGCAGGGGCCAACGTAACATCACCGGGCCAATGTCACTGGAATCATCCTCTGAATCCTTCTTGGGGAAATTTAATGGAGAAGCTGCAATCAGAGAGCGGGCGGCAGCATTTGAAATACACCAACACCCAGAGCAGATGGCAACAAGAGAGGTCAGGTGAAGACCCGAAGCCAGAGGAGACGCTGACAGTGAATGTGAGTAACATAGAGCTTACGGCAGATGAACAGGATGTGATTAATAAAGGACTGTCCTTTTGCCCTTGACAAGACAGTGATATATTTGATCTCCACAAAGACTTGCATAGGTCTTTCCAGACTTTGAAGTTGAAAAGTTTTTTACTAGTCACAAGTCTACTGTTAAATAGATTGTTATGATAAACAAGTCAAATATAAGAAAGCTAAAGCCACATTTGACCATAATTTCACAAAGAAGGATAGAAGTGAAGCAGATAATTTAAAGAAAAATGCAAATTTGGTCTTTAAAGGGACGAACAAGGGAGGTGCCATAATGCTCCTAAATAAAGATTATTATGTAAATGATATTAAAACTCAGTTGGGGGATCCAAGTGTCTATAGATTGTTACAGAATAACCCTGTAAGGATCATTAAAAAAGAAATTGAGTGTTGTGTATCAAGAGCACTATAGAATGGTGTCATTAAACAGGATGTAGTGAAGTTTTTATTAGACACTAAGGAAATAACACCAGTCTTATACACTTTGCCAAAAATACATAAGGACCTACAGCCCCCCACCCCCATGGCCGCCTGATTGTGGCAGGAATTTATTTTTTTCTGTCCAATTCATCAGTCTTTTTGGATATATTCGTAAGGCCTTTTGTTTTATTTAATTCCTATATTAGGGATATAGGGGATTTTGTGAATAAGGTACAGGATCTGTCTTTGAAAGAGGATAAGGGGATACTTTTTTAGCATGAATGTAGTTAGCCTCTAGGGGGCATATTTATCAAAGTGCAAGTGGACATTGTGCAATGTAGCATTTCATGTCTGCTGCACATCGATCAATGCCAACAGCAAACGCTGAACTGCTTGTGCAATACTTCCCCCTGCATATTAGCGGGAGTGTCAATCAACCCGATCGTACTCGATTGGGTTGATTTCTGTCCGCCACCTCAGAGGAGGTGGACAAGTTATGGAGCTTCATAACTTCTGTTTCCGGCAAGCCTGAAGGCTCACCAGAAACAATGGGCATCAAGCTCCATTCGAAGCTTGATAATTTGGCCCCTATATGTCAATCACTTATGAGGCAGGGATAGGATTTGTAAAATATTGATTGAGTCAGAAAGATATTAGTGATGCACAGAGAAGTTTCTTCATTGAATTATTGAATATTGTTCTTATTTGCAACTATTTTTTATTTCAGGATGACTACTATTTGCAGCTCCAGGGAACTGAGTTCCAGTTTTGCCCCTACATATGTTAATCTTTTTATGAATATATTTGAAGAATACTTTATATACCGTTATCCTTTATTTATTAAATATGATGCCACTTGGTGGTGCTATATAGATTATGTATTTTGGGTATGGTTGGGTGATATTGGAACCTTGGAATCTTTCTTGATGGATATCAATAGAGCCACACAACACATTATGATTAAGTTGGTGTCCAACAAAAATAGGAATGACTTCCTGGACACCACTGTGTATAAAATAGAAGGTAGTTTTGCAATTGATTTGATCAATAAAGAGACTAACTACAATAATTTACTTCACTTGAAGAGTGCACATCCCCCCTCTCTGATTCAGTCTTTACCTATGAGTCAGTTACTATGGATACAATGGATTGTGTCGGATGAAAACAGAGTACAAGAAAGACTGAAAGAGATGGGGGACATATTCATCCAAAGAATTTACCCACAGGAGATGATTAAAAAAGAAATGAATAATGCCTTAGCTATTCCTAGACAGGATATTTTAAAGAAGAAGAGGGAGGTTAAGGAATCATCAAGGGTGGTGTTTTACCCCCTAAGTAGGCGGATACAGGGTATTATTAAAAAACACTGGAATATTTAATATGTATATATGAGAGTGTAATATTTATTTTAATATGTTTACATGTGCATTCATTTACCTTTATGTTAGACCTAACAATTTACTTTTCCAGTCATGCTAACCTTTTTTAGCACTGTTTTGTGTTGTGCTTGCAAGTTGCAATATGAACAATGTTTAGCACAGCCATGCTATCCGTTGAAAGTATGTGTATTACAGTACTGTGCAAAAGTCTTAGGCCACTATTAGATGTGTTGTTTTAACGATGGTATAATGACCATATATAATTATTTCTCGGTCTCTTTATTAGAATAAAACCAGATAATACAGGATATTTGTATGCAGTATTAAACACAGAAAAAAAATCAGAAAAAAACTGCTTCTATAGGCTAAAGTAACAAGTATTTACTGTGTGACCTCCCCTTAAACTTGAGTAATAGCAGGAACCTGGCTCTTGTAAACCTAAATGTAATGGAATTCAAATTAATGTAATTGCTAACACCTGTATTTTTCCTACTATTTCATGTCAATATGACTGCGGTGAAAAAGGTCTATTACACCAGGTTTGTGCAAGACATGATACACACGTGGTATGAGTTTAATTCATTGGAAGCTTGATAATAAGACAAACTTTTAATCACATCATTCCATTCAAAATGCCAAAGCTCACAGAATTTGACAGACATAAAACCATAGTTTTGCATCAGTAAGGCCACTCTCAAAGGTAAATCATCAAACAAACTGGATACTCAAGATGTGGTATTTAAGCTGTTATAAAGAAATTTGAAGAATCTAGAGAGGTCAAGGACAATAAAGGAATGTAAGTCCAAGAAAACTTTCAAAATCTGATGAGAAGTTTGTCAGTGTTTTCTTTGAAAGACCGGAAGTAGTCCAGAAAGGTCCTGGTTCAGTATCTTGCAGCTTCATCAAAACCACTTTTTTCTGGAGGGGAACAGGGTGAAAAGGCTAAAATATGCTAAAGCTCACAAAGATTGGAATGAAGATCAGTAGAAAAGAGTATTATGGAGTGATGAATCCAAGTTTGAAATGTTTGGGTCCAATTGTCGACAATATGTGAGAAGAAGAGTTGGAGAGAGATGGAAGTATGAGTGCTTGCGGCCTTTAGTGAAACTTGGTAGAGGGTCTGTCTTGATCTGGGGCTGCATTTCTGTCAGTGGTGTTGGCTATATTGTCTGAATTGATGGGGTCATCAATGCTGAAATGTACAGATAGGTTTTAATTCACCATGCCATTCCTTCTGGAAAGTGCCTGATTGGGAATGGGGTTTTTTTCAGCCTGATAATGATCCCAAGCACACTACTAATGCAGTGAAATCATATTTGGAGAAAAAAAAGCAAAAACACTGAAAGTCATGGACCTCCACAGAGTACAGTCCTGAATATTATAGAGGCAGTGTGGGATTACCTGGACAGAGAAAGGAATAAAAGGCAACCTAAATCTAAAGAAGAACTCTGATAAGTGCTGAAAGAAGCCTGGTTTAATTTACGAGAAGATTACTTCAGAAAACTTCCCAAAAGAGTTCAAGATGTGCTTAGTGCCAAGGGAGGTTGCACTAAATTCTAACTTTTTCGTTCTGAAAATTGTGTTTTTTTATATTTTCTGTACATATTTCCTATATTTTCTGTTTATATCTTAATAAAGAGACTAAAAAATAAATATGGATGGTCAATAAAACTTCGATAAAACAACAAATCTAATGGTGTCCTAAGACTTTTGCAGAGTACTGTATATATAAAGGTATAGATATATATTTTACCAAAAATCCATCAGATATATATGGAAATATTTATTTAAGAATAAATAGAAGATATTCTGTTATGTGAAGAACATTGGAATGTGAAATGTTCATAACTACCTTCCGGTTAGCACACTTGGTTAAACATGGTCATTTTTGAGTAATGCGCTCATTTGAAGTCTATGGGGGAATAAAGTTAACGTGGTCATTATTAATATTCAAAGATTGTCTTTTTGTGGGCATTGGATTAGCGCTTGTGTGGAATCTTTTTACTTTCCACGCTACCCGGCGTGTTTAAAAAGTTTACTTCTAGCAGATTTAATGTGTGATCGGAAGCGTTCATTTTTGCTCCACTCATAATGTAGCCCTAGTTGGGGCCCTGAATGTGAAACCTATAAATTATAATATAATGATCAAACCAAATTTTTTTGTGTGATTTCTACACCTGCCGGTGAGTTTTTGATAATTGGACCCTAAGTGATTGCTGTAGTATTTAGGTTTAAGATCTTTATAGATAAACCTTCTTTGTAGAATGTATTGACTATGTGACATCTAAACATCACTCTTGTAATAAAGAAAAGACAACTTCAATACTTTGTGACTCAACTCCTAATTATAGAAGGGAAGTTAAAGTTCTGCAGATATATTTAAAAGGACAGTAAACACCCAGGGGTTGTAATATAAATATTAAATGATGATGCTAAGTGAAACAGCTTAGCAATATATTTTTTTATTATTTAGTTTGCCTTCTTTTAATGTACTTTTTGGGGGTTTCTAATTCTCAGCATTGGAAATGCACATTGCAGACTCCTCAAAGTTAAACCTTCCAGAAGTTATCAGATAACAAACTACAAAAAAATCATTTTTTGATAACATAATGACCCTGGCTAGCCAGCAAGTTGTTGGCCATTGAAAAAATGATTGCAGCAAACAGTGTAGTATTACGGATCTTGCATTAAAGGACCAGACAACACATTAGATTTGCATAATCAACAAATGCAAGATAACAAGACAATGCAATAGCATTTAGTCTGAACTTCAAATGAATAGTAGATTTTTTTATAACAAATTTCAAAGTTATGTATATTTCCACTCCCCTTGTACCATGTGATAGCAATCAGCCAATCACAAATGCATATACGTATAGTCTGTGAATTCTTGCACATGCTCAGTAGGATCTGGTGATTCAAAAATTGTAAATATAAAAGACTGTGCACATTTTTTTTTAATGAAAGTAAATTGGAAAGTTGTTTAAAATTACATGCTGTATCTGAATCATGAAAATTTAATTTAACCTGAGTGTCCCTTTAAAGTCTAAGACACAGGATGTGTATTTGCCCAATAAACGTTTATATACATTGCTATTGTGAGCTTGTGAAACATTTGGAAAATGGTGATCTAGAAAAATGAAAAATCTCCCAATATGAAATAAAGGTGATTGTTTGCCTTTAACACTGGTACTATTAGCCAGGATTGTCTGTTGGGGGTCAGCATATATTTATGTTCTATAGAGGCTGCACTGGTTTCTATTATATTGGTACATAATAGCAACAATAATAATATTAATATACCTTACAAACTCGCTTAGTGTGTATGATCTTGTAAGATTACTGTTCATTTCAGGGGCTTGGAAATGGCTCTCTATCTTATTTTGTAGTTTTCATGAGCTACACTTCCACAACTAGGCTGAGGAATATTATTCAGTATAAATACCAAAATTAAAGGGTCAATTCCAAACTTGTCAATTGTGTTTATCAGCTTTCTTTGGCTTCTGATAAGTCTTTTTTTGATATTGAAAAGATCAAAATCCAAATGATAACACCATTTCAGTGGAAAATAATTGGATCAGCTATTGGAAAACTCACTGATGCAATGCTTGAACAACATTGACTTTGGTTATCAAAATCCACCCAACAATAAATTAAATATCAACAACAAAAAGGACACATTAAATTCAACAGCACAAGGCACTTGATGAATTCTCAAAACTCACAGATTGGTAGAAACACATTGGCTACAATTTGGGCATGCTTGAACCCAATAAACAAGATGACGCTGCCCATGCTCAGCACAGAGACATCTCTTTCTGTCAATTATTGAATTGCTCCAAATTAAATAAAAAAGATACTGAATATGTCATCATCATCAATTAAATGTAAAAACACACAAAAAATGTATTGAATATCTACCAACAGTTGCAAAATCAATACATACAGTATATTAATAGCAATGTGTATTTATCAGTACAAATTATTTTTTGTTGAAAGCCACCACTTTATCCAATTGCTACACATATAGACACATTAACCCCATTAACGCATTTTGAGGGAGATTACAAGTTGTGCGGTAAGGCTATTCAGCTAGAATTATAGCTTATACTGCAAAAATCCATTCCGCAATCAAAGACCTGTAGTTATGGATTTTGCAAAACAAAAATATTTCACAAAACTCATAACAAAAATGTTACAAAGTACACTAACACCCATAAACTACCTATTAACCCCTAAACCACCATCCCCCTGCATCACAAATACTATCATAAACCTATTAACCCCTAATCCGCCACCCACCCACATCGCAACTACCTAAATAAACCTATTAACCCCTAAACCACCAGCCTCCCATATTGTGACAAACTAAATTAAACTATTAACCCCTAAACTACCGACTCTCCACATCACCACTACTAAAATAAATCTTTTAACCCCTAAACCGTTGACCCCTTTCATCAATATAACTACCTTAAATTAAATAAAAACTTACCTGTGAAATAAATAAACCTAACATTATATTTTAAAATAATAAAATATACCAAAAATAAAAAAACTAAATTGCAAAATTAAAAAATCCCAACACTACAAAAAAAACTAACATTACAAAAAAGAAACTCTAAATTAATGAAAAATAAAGAAAAATCTAAGATTATAGAAAAAAATAAACAAAATTATCCAGAATAAAAAAATTCAATGTAAGCTAATACCCCTATAAAACAAAAAAAAAACCACCCCAAAATAAAAACACCCCCTATCACTAAACTACCAATAGCCCTTAAAAAAAGACAAATTACCCCCAAACAGTACAACCCCCTCTTCATGCAATCGTCTGCTGCACACTGAAGATTGAATGCAAGGTACCCGTTTTATATTGGGGTACCTTGCATTCCTATTGGCTGAAAATTTCAAACCACCAATAGGATGAGAGCTACTTAAATCCTATTGGCTGTACAAATCAGCCAATGTGCGGCAGATAATCTCATGAAAAGGATGCTCCACCTCGGATGTCATCACGGTCGCCGATCCTGCTCTGCTCCACACCACCTCAGCTCCGTGACCCCTGGATGAAAATGGAAAATGGCTCAGAGACACCGGGATGAATATTGAAGATGAAGCCGCCTGGAAGAAGACCTTCACCGCTGGACTTCAGGAATGGTGAGTACCTATGTTAGGGTTAGTGTTAGTTTTTGGGTGTTTTTTGTTTTTTTTAGATTAGGGCTTTTTATTTTTTTTCATTGGGCACTAAAGAGCTGATTACCCTTTTAAGGACAATGACCAACACAAATGCCCCTTTAGGGGCAATGGATAAATTAGATTTTTTTAGAATTAAGTGTTTTTTTTTATTTTGGGTGATTGGGTGGGTTGGGGGGGTTACTGTAAGGGGTTAATTTGTATTTTTTCTTAATGTAAAAGAGCTGTTAAACTTAGGGCAATGCCCTACAAAAGGCCCTTTTTAAGGGATATTGGTAGTTTAGTATTAGAATACGGGGAGTTTTTATTTTGGGCTGACTTTTTTTGTTTTCATAGGGGTACTAGGTTAGGTTTAATTTTTAAATTTTGGATAATTTTGTTTTTTTATTTTTCATAATTTTAGAGTTTGTTATTTTTTTGTAATGCTAGGTTTTTTGGGTTTTTTCGTAGTGTTAGGATTTTTTAATTTTGTAGTTTAGTTTTTTTATTTTTGGTATATTTTATTTTTTTAAAATAGTAATCTTAGGTTTATTTATAGTTTAAGCTTAGGTTTTATTTATTTCACAGGTAAGTTTTGAGTTATATTTAAGTTTAATTTCCCATTTGCGGGCAGTAAATAAGCACTCCACTTGTAATTTAAATGACTTTTTTATTTGGTTACTGATGTTTTCAGTAACAATAAGCCCATCAGATTATATAATTTCAAATGAATTATGTTGTGTCTAGTTGCTTATTTATTTTTTTAATTATGACATTATTTGCTTTATATGTCACATGTATTTTGTGTCCAAAGTATATTTTGGTATGTTTAAATAATTTCATTTGAAACAAAAAAGTGATTATTTCTTCAAGTGTTCTTTCCGCTAAAAAATCCATTGTACAAGAGACGTGTGCATTAGTCATGAATTTCTTTCCGAATCTTTGGAAGCTGTCTCCAAATCATAACTTGTGAACATGGCATCTGAAAGCTTTGTGTTCCAGTCCTTTGAGGATACGTATAAGGATTGTGAGGATTATGATGACAACAAAATTGAATAAGCGGAAAATTAAGATTTTGAACCTTTGTTCTTTAAAATGGATAAATTATTGAAACTTGATAGCAGATTGGAAATGTATGTGAAAACATTCAATGTATATAAAAAGTTTCTACGTATACCAAGGGGCTTATGAATCAAACAATTAACCTAATTTGGGGTCATATATGCTAATTGTATTAACAAGTGGAATTATTTGTTAACTAAATGTTCACTAGCCCTTATGGATCTTTTGGTAGAGTATAAGAAACAACAAAGAGCAGATTTGGTGACAGAAATCAAAAAGATCCAAGATTATATACACCCCCTATCTGATAAACCAGAATTCAAAGGCTATGATGAAAAATTCAGAAAGGTGATAGAAGAGTTTAAAGAAAACTTGTGCTACATTAAGAAAATAAAGATAGCAAGAGACAAGGAGGATTATAAGAAGGGTAATGTATATAGATGGACACACATAGGGGGCAGAAAGCATTTTAGAGGAACATCTAATTGAACAGTAATTAAGTAAGAAAGTGAGATTTAATGATACAGACACTGAGAATGACTATGAGTCTTCAGATTTTGATGATAAGATAGAAGAGGAAGGTTAACGCAACAGGTAGTTCCAATTTTGTATTACAAACACCAATACTAGTTGATGGCAATACATTAACTGCACCCAAGGTCTCAAAAAAACAGAAAGGTGCGATGAAGCCCACAGCAAAATAAAAAAAAGTACATAGAGGGGGAAAATAAAAGCACAAACAGTGGCAGGTCAGAAAAGGTAGATCAGCAGGGGTATCCTAGGAGACAGAGATACAACCAAGGCAGGAAGTATGTTTAGAATCCAACAATGTTATTAATCTGTCATCAGAGGCACTAAGTGATGTACAGATCAGAGTGTTATCAATAGGTCTTAATTTTGCACCAATGTCACACTTTAATTTGTTTCAAACTATTGTAGATCTCAACAAATTTGTCAAGTCCCAGTCACTCAAGAAGTTCTTTTTTGACTCCAACAAAGTGGACACCCAAGATTTGGATCCTAGAGAGAGAGATGCCGATATAAATGTCAGGTATCTGTTCTCTGCTGTATGTCCCTTTAACTCTGTCTGTTAAAAGCTTGTCTCTCCCAGCACCAGCTGCTAATTAATGCAGTTAGTTGTGGCATTGCTACAGCTCTCACGCTAAAGAAGCTCTCTCTCATATCTACAAAGGATTTACAAATACCTTCGCTTTCCTAAAAGCTAAAACTTATACTTGTTTCTCTATCAACAAGAGACCTTTTTTGCTAAGGAACTTTCCTGGATTTCTACAGTTGAATAAAACCGCAACTACCATTACTACATTATCTGAGCTAAGTACCGACATCCTGAGCGTTCCATTAACTCAGTGCTTCACCGGATTTCACCACCTTTCAACACTACAGATATATTCTGTTACGGTAAACAGCAAACAAACCGGAAAGAACTGTTCATTTATTCCTAAGAGTGTATCCTCCTGAATTGCCAGTATCAAGAACTAGTGTCATTCAAACTGAACTAACCTATTTTCAGTTGTCTCCTTGTTTCCGGTAAGATCGGTTGGAAGATTGTTATCTCCGGTTCACAGATATCTAACTCTCACCGCTGCTAGTTGCGTCACACTGAGTGACAAGCTTGCTCCTCTCTGCAGCGTGAATCGGTCATGCCCACCTGTGACGTCAGTACAGCATCAAGTCTAACGCTGCACAAACAGAGCAAGTCAGATTTCCTTGCAACAAAGTATTACCTTAACTTGAACTTATCTTCCATTCTAACATCTTCAAGACCAGCACTTCTCAGCTACTTCCTTTTGATATAAGTTCTAAGCAGGATTCTCTCCTGTAACCAGTTAGTATTAAACAACATACTTGATTCACTAAAATTATCAAATCTTCCTCCTTTCTGCTTCTCCATAAGTCTGCAGCTGTGATTCAGTTTATTGCAGCAATAGCATTTACCAAGGACTTTTATTCCTAATAAATTCATACTTAACATATTAATTAGCCCAAAAGAATATGGATCCAGCAGACTTGCCTACTGTGGTGTACAACCTAACTCAACAAGTAAATCAGCTCACACAGGGCTTAAGGGATCTACAGGTGCAAAATGACAGCTTAAAGGCAATGATGAAAGATAATACCCCAGAACCACAGGTTTCTCTCCCTGAAAAATGTACAGGTGACAGGTCAACTTACAGGCAATTTAAGAATGCTTGCCATTTATTGTTCTTAATGAGACCTAAGACCTACAACACAGAAAGAATCAAGGTTATGACAGTCATCTCTTTTCTAAGAGGTGAAGCTAGAACTTGGGCAGATCTACTGTTTGAAAATGATGACCCTATCTTAGGTTCTCTTACAGGGTTCTTCACAGAAATGAGTCTTCTATATGAAGATACTCAAAAACAGCTCTCTGCTGAAGCTAAGATGCGCTCACTCAGGCAAGGACGTAAGCCTGTTGAAGAATATGTTACTGAGTTCAAATTATATATAGCAGACTCTGAATGGAGTGAGATTGCTCTACGCAACCAGTTCCGGCTGGGCTTGTCTGATTCGCTCAAAGATGAGTTGGCCCATACACAACTTCCCAGAACCTTGGAAGGTCTCATTAATCTATCAATCCAGATCGACCGTCGCCTTCGAGAGCGACGCGCAGAACGCCAACAGCCAGAGAGTTCATTTAAATACCAACCTCCATATACTGCCTCAGCATCAGCCAAAGAAACTTCTGTCCCTATGGAACTTGGGGTTGTAAAAGGTCCCCTGCAACCCGAAGAAAGGAGCCATAGGAGACTTAAAAATCTCTGCATGTACTGTGCCTCTCCTGATCATACCGTGAAGGACTGTCCGTTACTCCTACGTCAGAGGAAGAGTAAGTTACAACCTATTACAAATTTTTTCACAACCAAAGTTATTAGTCCAGCTTACTGTACTCTTCCTCTCTCCCTACAGTGGGATCGTCATCAAGTTCGTACTGATGCCATCGTGGACTCAGGAGCATATTCCAGTATTATTGATGTAACACTTATTAAGAAAAATAAAATACCACTTGTGTTAAAAGCAAAACCCGTTTTTGTCAGAGTCATTGATGGTTCACAAGTTATTTCAGGCCCAGTTACTCATCAAACCATCCCTTTGAAAGTAAAATCGGGTAGGGGGCACATTGAATATCTTTCTTTCGATGTTTTACCATCTCCACTATTCCCTGTTATTCTAGGGTTATCTTGGCTCCAACTTCATCAACCAAGCATTAAATGGGGTACACTTAAATTGGATTTCGACTCCTCTTTCTGCAAAGCAAATTGTTCACCACAACAGTTTTTATTACAAATATCATCATCTGATATACCACACGAATACTCAGAATTCACCGATGTTTTTAGCAAGAAAGAAGCAGAGGCTCTCCCTCCTCACCGGTTGTATGACTGTCCTATCCAACTTCTTCCAGGGTCCTACATCCCTGTTGGACACATATACCCTCTGTCACAACCAGAACTTGAATTCTTGAAGTCTTACCTTGAGGAGAATCTTAGAAAAGGCTTCATTAGACCCTCTACCTCACCTGCAGGGGCAGGTATCTTCTTTGTGAAGAATAAAGATGGTTCTTTAAGACCAATCATAGATTACCGACAGTTGAATAAGAGGACGATAAAAAACAGGTATCCTCTGCCCTTGATTCCAGAGTTGGTAGAACGTCTCAGCAAAGCCAAGATTTATACAAAACTTGATCTCAGAGGTGCCTATAATCTGGTTAGGATCAAAGAAGGGGACGAATGGCTGACAGCTTTCAGGACTCGATACGGACTGTATGAGTACACCGTGATGCCATTCGGGCTCTGTAATGCCCCAGCAACTTTCCAGTACCTAATAAATGACATCTTCAGGGATTTACTGGACGTTTGCTTGGTGGTATATCTAGATGATATACTTATATACTCCGACAATTTGGAGGAAAACCAGAAACATGTCAAGTGGGTTTTAGGTCGTTTAAGAACACACCAATTATACGCCAAGCTAGAAAAGTGCATTTTCCATACCTCTGAGATCACATTCCTAGGATACCAAATATCTCCATCAGGTGTACGTATGGAAGACAACAAAGTAGTAGCTATTAAGAACTTGCCAACCCCTAACTGCAGGAAGGATGTACAGCGCTTCCTTGGCTTCGCAAACTTCTATCGGAAGTTTATTAAAGGCTTCTCTGGAATCACCAAACCACTTAGTAAACTCACTGGCACTAACACCAACTTCTCATGGGACTCCACAGCTGAAAAGGCTTTCAGTTTTCTAAAAGATTCTTTCTCATCAGCACCAATTCTTCGGTTTCCTAACCCAGATCTGCAGTACATCCTTGAGGTTGACACCTCAGAATATGCTATCGGTGCCATACTCTCCCAAAAGGAATCAATGTCAAAGCCTTTACATCCTGTTGCCTTTTATTCCCGGTTGATGACACCACCAGAGCTAAACTACCCTATTGGTGAGAAGGAGCTTCTTGTAATCAAGTCAGCATTCGAACACTGGCGGCATTTGTTAGAGGGCACAAAAATTCCCATACTCATTTATACCGACCACCGTAATTTAGAGTATTTACAGTCAAGCAAAACCCTCTCAGCAAGACAACTCCGCTGGAGTTTATTTTTTACCAGGTTCAACTTCCACATCACGTACAGACCGGGATCGAAGAATGGGAAGGCTGATGCCTTGACTAGGAATATCAATAAACCTCCTGCCTTAAGTGTTTCACAAAGTATAATATCTCCTGAACATTTCATTGGAATTGTATCCAAACCCCAAGACACTCTACGTGTTGAACAAGAGCAAGACAATTCTCTTTCCAAGGAAAGATTATCCCTAAAAGATGGCCTCTACTATTTCAAACAAAAGCTTTATATTCCTCCATCATTAAGGAGCAAGATGTTACACGATCACCATGATCCACCCTTAGTTGGACATCCTGGTATCCGCAAAACGATTGAATTGTTACACAGGAACTATTGGTGGCAACATATGGACCAAACAGTAAAGGATTATATAACTTCTTGTTTGATTTGTACCACCTCAAAAAAGGCTTCCTCAAAACCCTATGGATTGCTCAAACCTCTGCCCATTCCACCTAGACCATGGCATACAGTCGGAATGGACTTCATTGTCGAACTTCCCAAATCTAACGGTTGTAACACAGTGCTTGTGATTGTTGATCTTTTGACTAAAATGGATCACTTCCTTCCCTACAAAAAGTTACCTTCAGCTGCTGAAACCGCTGATCTCTTCCTCACTGAAATAGTTTGCTTACATGGAATCCCATCTGTCATTGTATCTGATAGGGGTTCGCAATTTACCTCGAGATTTTGGAGGCAACTATGTAAACTTCTACAAATTGATCATAGATACAGTACAGCCTTTCATCCCCAGACCAATGGGCAGACAGAGAGGGTGAATCAATGTCTGGAACAGTATATTCGCTGTTATTGTTCACATCAGCAGGATAAATGGTTTCAAAACATCTTCATGGCTGAATATGCATACAACAATTCACAAAACTCTTCCACTACAACATCTCCTTTCTTTTCTAACTATGGTTTCCATCCTACGTTTCATTTCCACCCTCAGGCTGACATCGGCTCTCCTTGCATCAATGATTTAATTACTAACCTATCCAAAATACATCACTTTGTAAAGAACAGTATGGAATCCGCTCAACTTAAACAGAAACATCAGTATGATACTAGAAGGAAAATACCACCTCCTTATCAGATAGGTGATAAAGTTTGGCTTTCTACCAAGAACTTAAAGTTAAAGACTCCATGTAAGAAGTTCTCCAAAACATTCATTGGTCCTTACATCATTAGTAAGGTTGTTAATGAAAATGCTGTCACTCTAGCTCTACCATCGGATCTTTGTATTCATCCCACATTCCATGTATCCTTTCTAAAACCGTACGCTCCTACCCGTACTCCTCCGTCCCCTACTCCATCCAACTTGATTCAAACTGATGAAGAGATTTATGAAATCAACCGTATTTTGGACTCCAGAATTGTTAGGGGTCGTCTTCAATATCTTGTTAGGTGGAAAGGTTACTCCTCTGATGAAGATTCATGGGAGCCTTCTGGGAATCTGCAAGCGGATAGATTGATATCACGTTTCCATCATGCTAACCCGGATAGACCTGGACCTTTATGCTGCGGTGCAGCTCCTTAGAGGGGGGGACATGTCAGGTATCTGTTCTCTGCTGTATGTCCCTTTAACTCTGTTAAAAGCTTGTCTCTCCCAGCACCAGCTGCTAATTAATGCAGTTAGTTGTGGCATTGCTACAGCTCTCACGCTAAAGAAGCTCTCTCTCATATCTACAAAGGATTTACAAATACCTTCGCTTTCCTAAAAGCTAAAAATTATACTTGTTTCTCTATCAACAAGAGACCTTTTTTGCTAAGGAACTTTCCTGGATTTCTACAGTTGAATAAAACCGCAACTACCATTACTACATTATCTGAGCTAAGTACCGACATCCTGAGCGTTCCATTAACTCAGTGCTTCACCGGATTTCACCACCTTTCAACACTACAGATATATTCTGTTACGGTAAACAGCAAACAAACCGGAAAGAACTGTTCATTTATTCCTAAGAGTGTATCCTCCTGAATTGCCAGTATCAAGAACTAGTGTCATTCAAACTGAACTAACCTATTTTCAGTTGTCTCCTTGTTTCCGGTAAGATCGGTTGGAAGATTGTTATCTCCGGTTCACAGATATCTAACTCTCACCGCTGCTAGTTGCGTCACACTGAGTGACAAGCTTGCTCCTCTCTGCAGCGTGAATCGGTCACGCCCACCTGTGACGTCAGTACAGCATCAAGTCTAACGCTGCACAAACAGAGCAAGTCAGATTTCCTTGCAACAAAGTATTACCTTAACTTGAACTTATCTTCCATTCTAACATCTTCAAGACCAGCACTTCTCAGCTACTTCCTTTTGATATAAGTTCTAAGCAGGATTCTCTCCTGTAACCAGTTAGTATTAAACAACATACTTGATTCACTAAAATTATCAAATCTTCCTCCTTTCTGCTTCTCCATAAGTCTGCAGCTGTGATTCAGTTTATTGCAGCAATAGCATTTACCAAGGACTTTTATTCCTAATAAATTCATACTTAACAATAAATGAGGAAGGAGTATCTGGAGTGGGTGACAGTGATTTGAGGTTTGTTGATGCATGTGTGGAAATTAATATTTTTTCTATAGAGAGGGAGAATGAAAATGTCATTGTTAAAATGGATGATTAAAAAATTTATTTGAAACCTTTTAAGAAGTGATCCCTATTTTATCCCACCCAAGTAGGAAACAACAGTATAGAGGTTTTTCAAAAGACTATTGAGAAAGAGTTAATCAATTTACATGATAATGTTACTAAAAAACAAACTACTTTTTGTTATGACAATTTACGTAAACAGGAAAAGATGGCAGTGAAACAATTAAAATCTAACACTTCATTGGTAATCAGTAATTCGGACAAGAGGGGCAATATAGTCATTTTAGATCGTAAAGATCGTATAGAGAGCGTATATGAGATCCTAATGACGAATCCCACTTTGGGTACAGAAAAATCTTATATAACTTACTTGTTTGGGCACTAATGAGTGGTGTAATTACGAGTGACAATATGGAATATCTATTGAAAGAACATCCCATTATGCCAATTTTTCACTATCTGCCCAAGATACATAAAAGCTTAACTCCCCCTTTAAGCCACCCAATAGTGGCAGGGATTAGGTCTCTCAATGAACCACTGTGTGCTATGATTGACACTTTATTGCAAATGATTTTACTAGGGCTGAAAAGTTACAACAGAGACACCACAGATTTAATAACACAGAGAGGATTGAATGGTTAAGTAGCTATCAACTTGTAACTATTGATGTTGCCTCTCTATACACTTCGATCCCCCATGATAAGGGTCTGCAGGCAATTGAATTTTGATTGGAATTTTTCACAGATTATAACGAGGAAACTAAAGAGTTTAATTAAGGTCAATTGAATATTTACTGACCCACAATTTCTTTATGTTTGAGGGTGATTACTTTTGCCAAAGACAGGGGACAGTTTATCTTTGAGGGGGATAATACAATGATTAACAACTTTTACTACTATCTCTCCACTAATGATTTAAATTTGAAGTTCACTATGGAACATAATACAGAGAGTATGCCCTTTTTGGACGTAATATTAAAGTCCAATTCAGCAAATAACATAATTGAAGTTGAACTGTATAGGAAGCAAACGGCAGGTAACACTGTTAGAAGCTAACTCTTGTCACCCTAAACATGTCATCCGTGCCATACCCAAGGGGCAGTATA
Source organism: Bombina bombina (assembly GCF_027579735.1). Classification (NCBI taxonomy): domain Eukaryota; kingdom Metazoa; phylum Chordata; class Amphibia; order Anura; family Bombinatoridae; genus Bombina; species Bombina bombina. The sequence continues at coordinate 1,030,960,561 of NC_069503.1, read as the reverse complement.
TGAGCACCAAAATAAATTGTACCACAGAGAAATCTTATGAATTACATTGTAAAGAAACAACAGAAAGGTTTCTAAAAAGAGGATACTCAGCTCATCAATTGCAGATAGCAAAAAATGAGATTGACTCAATGGATAGAAGAGATCTGTTTAGATCTGATAAAAACAAGACATGCAGGGGTAATGGCTTTCAGAAGAAACCATTCTTCATTACCACATTTAGCAAAGAACATAACCGTATATGTGAGATGGTTAAGAAAGCACGTCCTATTTTGAAGGTTGACAATACATTGTGTGAAATCTTAGAGAATGGGTGTCAATTTGTCACTAGGAGGTCTAAGACACTATCAAACATACTTTCTCCTTCCATGCTACCAAGCAATAAAGCAGATAATTGCTGACACCCAAAAAGGGCTTCTTTAGGTGTGGGAGTAGAAGGTGCAAATCATGCACCCATGCTATTTTTGGTGATGTTTTTTCCTCCTTTGACAAAAAGAAAATATATAAGATTAATAATTACATTAATTGCAATATACAATATGTAATTTATTTGTTAACATGTAAACTTTGTAGCATAAAGTATTTGGGTCAAATGACCCAACCCCTAAAGAAGAGGTTTTTGGAACACCTGAGCTCCATTGGAGACACTGAATCTGATACTCCAGTTGCTCTTCATTTTCACAATCACCATAATAGTGACAGTAAATTTTTGCAATTCCAGAACATACAACATATAGCCAGACATGCTAGGGGTGGCAATAGACTGAAAACACTCAGCCAGAAAGAAGTATACTGGATATTTCAGTTGGGGACTAGGGTTCCCAATGCCTTAAATTCAGATTAGGACGTTAAGCTGTATGTGGAATAATTATAATAATGATTTTTTTTTAATAGTGTCTGATTTTACTCCTTATTTGAAAGGAATTCACTATGTTGTGGATATATGTGATATGCTGAATTTGATGATTGAATGCAGTTTTGCTTTAATGGCTGAGGATTTTGTAGACATTCTATTCAGTTAAGGTATAGGGGCTTAATAGGTTCTGTATGAATTTATTCATGAATCTATTTGATTAATTTACATATTATGCCCTTGAGGTGTTAGATCTCTTATACCGATACTGATACCATTAAATACTAAAACTAAAATCTATATTAAAAATAAAATTAAAATTAAAAATTGCTAAAATGTGGAAAGTTACTTGAATCTGTTTTGAATCTGTATTTGTGTTTATGCGTATGCTATATCATTTTGGTTAAATTATTAAATATAATATGATGTTTGTATATACTAGGCTGATTAGCTAAATATAAAGTGTCATAAGTTTGTGTTAAATATTCTAAAGGGCAAATAATTTATTGTGATAAATATGACACTGTGAATATTCTAAAGCTAATCTGTTGTCTAAAGCTAATCGCTCACATTGGTAACGCATGTGTTCATTCTGATTACGTTAGGGCAGACGCCTGTCCTTTTCCCTTTAAATAGGGGTTTGTATCAGTGTGCCACATGGGTTATTGAGAAAATGTAACCATACAAAACATGTTTTACCTTTTTTCATTGTAATTGCTTTTTAACTTCAAGCTTCAATAAAGCCTATTTTTATAGCAGTTACCTGGCATTCCTAATTGTACACCCAGAGAGAACTAGTGCTCTTCGTACTGGTATTATGTTTTTCAATACATACTTAAAACCTTTATAAAAAATGGATATTGCATAAATATGTTTTGTCATGTTTTCATGTACTGAACTGCAAAGGGCTCTAATCTACTTCTATATATGTCTATGTATGTGTACACATATGTATATTTATGTATCTCAAAAAAGATACTAACAGAACAAATAAAATTTGATAACAGGAATAATAAAGAACGTTGCTTAAAAATGCATGCTCTGTCTGAATCATGAAAGTTTAATTTTGACTAGACTATTTCTTTAATATGAGTGTAACTATACTTTGTAATGTATTTTTGTTGTGTTTTGTGCAACTTTTTAGTTTTGCAACACCGTTAACCCCAGCTCTGAAGACACAGTAATCATTCTAGCTTAAAGGGACACTGAACCCAATTTTAAGCAACTTTCTAATTTATTAATATTATCAAATGTTCTTCATTCTCTTGGTATCTTTATTTGAAAAGCAATAATGTAAGTTTAGATGCCTGCCCATTTTTGGTAAACAACCTGGGTTGTTCTTGCTGATTGGTGGATTCATTTAACCGACCAATAAACAAGTGCTGTTCAGGGTCTGAACCAAAAAATAGCTTAGATGCCTTAATTTTCAAATAAAGATAGCTGAGAACGAAGAAAAATTGATAATAGGAGTAAATTAGAAAGTTGCTTAAAATTGCATGCTCTATCTGAATCACAAAAGAAAAAATTTGGGTTCAGTGTCCCTTTAAATGCAATTACTTTCAACTTGTAATACCAGCATAATTTGCAAATTAGCCGGAAAGGGAGATAAAAAGGAAGAGACAAAATCAATTAACTAGAACAGAAATGTGGCTACTAGATTGTCATAATACTTTTTTCACATTGAATGGTGGTATAAACGACAGCCTAAATATGTGTTTCTGTTATCATATGTTAATTGTATTATTTTTGCTGTTTTAATGAAAAAATGTGATTTAAGAAAAACTTTTAATAACAAAAGCTATTTTTTTTTTCTATTGATATAGGAAAAACTGAGTGTGGCAACCCAGTAAAAAATACCCTACAACCCAATATTACATTGTGCCCTGTTGTTTTTATAACCCTGTTTATATAATCCATTATAGACAATATGAATAAGGGAAATTTGTTATTATATAGTGGGGATGTGCATTTGGATTCAGATTAACATAAAAAATACATTTTCAATTTTTTTTTTCATTCGTCCAAAAAAAAAGAAAAGAAAAAAACTAACAAACTAATACACACAACAACAAAAAACAGTTTATTTTTTTATTGTGGTTAAAATTATTAAATGTACAGTTTTACACTATTCAATAGGGATCCAGCAATGTCCTTTCACATTTATAATTCCTGTGTCAGCCAATAAGCATGTTAGCTTCACTTTTTTTTCTTGACATTTTTCACCCCATACAAAAATTAGTTTTATAAAAAGTCTGCTCCTGCTGCTTTATAACAGTAGCACTAGCTACTATGTTAACTTTGTTTAAGCTGCTGTCCAGCTGCATAATGGACTAAAGTATTTTCGTTAAAAAACAACCCCATGAACAAATATCAGCTGAACATAAATAAAAATAAGCATAAATAAATCATTCATACAAAACATTTTGATGATATAATTTCCAAAGAGGCTATCCTTTTTTTCAATTAGTTATTTTTCTAACCACTCTTCTTGCATATCTCCATTTTTCCATCATGTTTGAATTTAAATAAAAATAAGGAATCTGAAATATTTAGGAGCGAATATATCTTAATATAAAAGTAGTTCCTAAAGTTTTAGATATAATTCCTCTGCACTTATTTATCACACACACATATATTTATTACATTCTCCACATTTTTCCAATGCCATTTGACAATATAAGGTCATATTGTAAGATAAATGATGATGACTTAGTGAACAGTTTTTTTTTTCATGATCATGGTTCAATAATCAAACATAATTGAATGCTTCTGGTCTGAAACTTTCAAGTAGCTACCATGAACTGGCAAATATATGCTGTGAAATTATTTTGTTCACTTCAATTGCTGTCTTTTTCTTGAAAACGTCAGTTTTAGCAATATAGCTGCATGATTTACAAGGTACAATTTATGTGATCATGTTCTACGGTTTTCACATTCCTTCAACAATTAGCCTTTAACTCCTACACGCCCTTTTTAATTAACATTCTTATCTCCCAAAACATAACTTTGGCAGACTTATTTAACTTAATTGGCTGATCAGCATTTTCCAATATCTTTACTGTATTCTAAGAACCAAAAAAAAGCTTTATATCCTGACTCTAACTTATAATGTCCTGTGTTAAGATTTGAGAAAGATAGGACATGTCATAAAAGATTTTCCTATAATATGAATTCATAACCCAAAAATAAACACATCATTATATTCTGAAATAATGATAATTTTGCTCTTACTTCTAAATACTGTAATCATCTGCTAACCATCTGTATTTAACCCTCAGCTTACCTCTCTCGTTTTTAAAGTAAAAATTCAGACTCAATTCTCAAGATTCAAGTTTAATTTAAAATAAACATTTCACTAACAAATGTATGTATTCCCTTGGTATCCTTTGTTGAAGAGCACATTTATTTAGCTTTTTATAGCAGCAGTACTTAATTAAATGCATTGTTAAAAGCATGGTGCTCAAAACACCTGCATGCTCCTGAATCCACCGAGATATGCTATTCGACAATAGATACCAAGAAACCAAAAAAATGAAGAAAATGTGCTCTATCTTAATCATAATCAGGCCTTACAGATTAATGTCCATCCAGAAATGAACGCTTAGGTTGGAAAGTGACTTAGCGAAACAAACCACCCAGGCACAAAGGATGAAGCCCAGAACATGACTAATATATTAGGTCAAGGCATAGTCAGACAGGCAGGTTTGGCAACAGACAAACAGGGTAAAGTAAAGTCAAGTCCAAGCTAAAAGGTTAGCACACAAAAAGTTATCCAAGTATATAGCCCAATCAGAAAAAAACTTCTACGGCTCTGTAAGTATACTGAATAGACCTGTTTAGCACTAATAGCAAGCCTAACCAACAAGGAATTAGTGGGCCTCAAAGCCAATGAAGAATTAGCAGACTGGGTTAGCATGGGAAAGGTAGGTGCACACCTGAAGACAATAGAGCACGCAAAGTGATTATCAATAGGGATGCCTTTGAAGTTTACTAAATGTGCATCATGAATTATCAAATTGTCCACCCCATCCAATCTGTTTCTGTCCTCAACAAACCATAAAACTCATAACCCCTAGATGCACAACAGACAGCTGTCATAAAGGGGTTACATATCTGACAAGGTACCATTGCCCAAAAGGAAACTTTCAATCAGATAGGGCATGCAATTTTAAACAATTTTCCAATTTACTTGTATCATCATATTTCCTTTGTTCTCTAGGTATTCTTTGTTGAAAGCTCAACCTATATAGGCACAAACTGGTTTCTAAGCCATTGAAGGCCACCCTTTTATCTCAGTGCATGTAGACAGTTTTCACAGTAAGACTGTGCTAGTTCATGTGTGTCATATAGATAATAGGGTGCTCATTCCTGTGGAGTTATTGAGTCAGCACTGACTGGCTAAAATACATGTCTGTCAAAAGAACTGAGATAAGGGGGCAGTCTGAAGAGGCTTAGATACAAGGTAATCACCAAAGTAAAAAAGTATATTGATATAACCATGTTGATTATGCAAAACTGGGGAATAGGTAATAAAGGGATAATCTATCTTTAGACCCTATAAAAAATCTTGACAATAACCCGTTGAGCAAGGGTATTGAGATTACTCTGATTCTGAAAACAGCTTACAACACTCATGTAAGCTTTTCCTGTTAAAATATATCTGTGAGATAATGATCTAAATTTAATAAAACCAAGTTCTGAAATTAATATCTTGTGGAAAAACTTGTGGCATTATTGAAAATGAAAAATAGCAAAATATAAACAGATGTGTTGCCACTAGTCCCTCACCAGTCCTCATGGCAATTAGTTGTGAGTCTGAAGAGCAGTATCTTTCCCTAAACTGTTAACTTCTGGGTGTAAAAAATGAGTCTCACTGTCAAGGATACAGTATCACAAAATTACCTACAAATTATTACTTTAAAAAAACCTTCAGAAAACATTCCATGATAAAATATGCACATAAAAAACTTGAAAAAAAAGCTAAAAAGAAAATAAAGAAAAAATACCGAATACAGAAACAATATTGTGAGACTATACACTTTTATAAGCCGAAGTTTCACATGCAGGGCTGAGGTGCAGATGAAAAATCGCACCTGCACCTATACGGATAGTCTGTACACCTTTCATTCTATCCAGTGAGACTACTTTATTGTAGCAAAACTAAATGTGAATATTTTGTATTTAAATGAAAACTAAAAATAAACTTTCATGATTCAGATACAGCATACAGTTTTAAGAGACTTTCCAGTCACTTCCTTTATCAAAATGTGCAAAATATTTGTATATTCACACTTTCTGAGGCACCAGCTACTACTGAGAATTTGCAAATGTTCCCAGTGTATACATAAATGAGCCTGTGATTGGTGTTTATCACATGACACAAGGGCGGCAAATTGCAGTACATTTTGTCAGAGAAAAGAAACAGTTCATTACACATATTTTATTGTCTTTTTTTATGCTCTTGTCGTTTATACAATTAGAAAATATAAATAAATTTAACAAAAAGATATGTATACAAGGGGGCACTCTATACACTCAAAAATAAATATAAGGCAAAAAGATAATACTTATGTCTTCCTGGCACCATAATGAAGGTATCTCTATCCCAAAATGGCTGGGTTCACAACAGGAATAGATCACTGAAATAAAAAGAAGAAACGATGGTGCAATAATAAACCAAACACAGGATCACAATGGATATCTTTAAACTTAATACTCATACAGGAAGAACCTATCTGGGTCCTCACTAGGGTTGTCACTTTTAGTTCAGGCCAACCCCGAACCTATATATATAACAATTCTGATGGCGCAAAAAGACGCTACAGAGCAACAGTAGAAAAACATAATTTATTCAAAAATAATAAAAAAATCACACCAAGTACACCAAGTAGAGGGCTCATCACTAACAATTCTGAATGCTTTTTAAAAATGGAAGAAATAAAGAATAATTATTTTAAGACCTGAGAGAGCCTATCAGTGACTGATGTTTATATATATATATATATATATATATATATATATATATATATCCAAAAGCAAAAAAGGCACTCACTGTTCATAATAAAATATAACTTTTAATAAGCCAAGTTTAAAACGACATAACGTTTTGGTGTTCACATAACACCTTTGTCAAATGTCAAAAATAGACAACTTAATGCCCAACCACCCACCGAAACGTTATGTCGTTTTAAACTTGGCTTATTAAAAGTTATATTTTATTATGAACAGTGAGTGCCTTTTTTGCTTTTGGATTTATGGACTTTGATTTAAGTGCACCCTGGCTGCTGTATAACCGTTTGATGTGCTGATCTGTTCTTGGGACTTTCTATATATATATATATATATATATATATTCCTAGCATGCTTACATACACACATTATTAATATTATTATTAATTCATATTTTTTGTTATTATTATTATTATTATTATTATTATTATTATTATCTGTCATTTTTTGGCTACATCAGGGGTGATGCAACAAGAATACTTTTCAAGTCTCTCTGCTGTTTTGAAACAGCAAAATAATGCAAATTTGTCTAACACAATTATAGCTTCATTTCTTTAAGAACATATATATTTTTTAGATAATATTTTGCAATGCAGTGTTTAACCAGGGTTAGGTATACAATACATAAATAAAATGTCCTCAACTTCCTGTAGATCTCAGACAAAGTGATATTATAATCCATATACTATTGGCTTTGTATAATATGCTTGGAGACATCATTAAAATGGCAGACTGCCATAGTGATAATTGTAGGTCCTGAGCCCTGCATGTACAGAATTGAAACAACAGATGACCAGCAATGCAAGACAAATTGGCATCTGATGCGTTTGAGGGATTACTGCTGTGTTTTCCTCATGTTGTAATATTTGTAAGGGCTTTTAAATTGCTAACAAAGTTTGAATCCACGTAGATAGTACAAGTTAGATTTAAAAGCAACCACCATAACCAGAAGTCAAATGAAAGGGATTAAAAGAGAAAACAATAAAAAGTATAGGGTAGATATTTATAAAAGCATCAACTGATAATACACTGGAATCCCGAGTCGTATTTGACGTAAGATTGATCCGCTGAAGTTAACAAAGCGTCAAGATCATCAAATGTTGAAATGTGTGGTGAAATATACACTCCCGTAATCTCAATCCGATGCAGATCGATGCTTGCGTCATTACAGATGTTTCAAATTCACATTCAACTCTATTTGACCCTTTTCCCAATTTATCAAACATTTAACAGGTACGCTCGCGTCTATTCCGACGCAGTGTATCTAGTTTTCAATTTGCCACCCTTGCGGTCGTGGATACCATAGAAATCAATGGGAGTCTGAAAACACAGAAAGCTTATGTCCGATGCTGCAAGAGAATGAAGTATATTACATAATAAAAGTAAATTAGAAACTTTATTAAAATTGTATACCCTTTCTAAATCAAACAATATTATTGCTTCACATTTGGTTCACTAGTAGATATAGGGATAAAAAATTAAAAATATGTTACTATTTATAGATTATGTTATAGCTTTGTCTCTCATTACAAAGCAAGGGGACAATATTTTTTCTCCAAATTTGTTGCAAAGTTTTGCCCCAAACTTGTTGCACTAATAGATATAGAGACAAAAATGAAATAAATACACAACATAATATAGCTAACTTCCTTTTTATTATTTTGGAAACATCTATTTGCACCATGTTTAAGCCATGTAACAAGTCCCACTCTCCACTTCACACCAAATTAGACACAACACGTTTTGTACCAATTATGACGCAAACTGTTAAACAACCCACACACTAGTGAATTTTTCAACCACTTTTGATTGGAATATGCATAATTACATGATTTATGACATCAGCCAATCTTATTCAAATATACATTTTAAACTATCACTAACAAATCAAATTGCTTGATACTTGTGTCATTGATCACTCATCAGAATTTGTTAGTGCCATTTGTTACATTGTGTATTATACTTTGAAAGTATGTATATGTGAAATTAGTATTAAAGATAAACATTGATGCTGACATTAGGACACACAGTGTAGTATTTTAGACAATGTTTTTAAAATTCAAATTGATGTTTGATTCAATATAATCTTAAGCTGATAGCTCAAATGGATAGCCCACCTAACATTAAACTGTCATGATTCAGATACAGCAGAAATTAAAATCACCTCTTTAATGTCATGCTATTTTCAGTGTATTTCTTCCTTCTCTTTTGAATTTATTTTTTTCAGTAAGAAATGTCATCGTACAGGGAGTGCAGAATTATTAGGCAAGTTGTATTTTTGAGGATTAATTTTATTATTGAACAACAACCATGTTCTCAATGAACCCAAAAAACTCATTAATATCAAAGCTGAATAGTTTTGGAAGTAGTTTTTAGTTTGTTTTTAGTTATAGCTATTTTAGGGGGATATCTGTGTGTGCAGGTCACTATTACTGTGCATAATTATTAGGCAACTTAACAAAAAACAAATTATTTATTTTTACCAGTGAAACCAATATAACATCTCAACATTCACAAATATACATTTCTGACATTCAAAAACAAAACAAAAACAAATCAGTGACCAATATAGCCACCTTTCTTTGCAAGGACACTCAAAAGCCTGCCATCCATGGATTCTGTCAGTGTTTTGATCTGTTCACCATCAACATTGCGTGCAGCAGCAACCAGAGCCTCCCAGACACTGTTCAGAGAGGTGTACTGTTTTCCCTCCTTGTAAATCTCACATTTGATGATGGACCACAGGTTCTCAATGGGGTTCAGATCAGGTGAGCAAGGAGGCCATGTCATTAGATTTTCTTCTTTTATACCCTTTCTTGCCAGCCACGCTGTGGAGTACTTGGACGCGTGTGATGGAGCATTGTCCTGCATGAAAATCATGTTTTTCTTGAAGGATGCAGACTTCTTCCTGTACCACTGCTTGAAGAAGGTGTCTTCCAGAAACTGGCAGTAGGACTGGGAGTTGAGCTTGACTCCATCCTCAACCCGAAAAGGCCCCACAAGCTCATCTTTGACGATACCATCCCAAACCAGTACTCCACCTCCACCTTGCTGGCGTCTGAGTCGGACTGGAGCTCTCTGCCCTTTACCAATCCAGCCACGGGCCCATCCATCTGGCCCATCAAGACTCACTCTCATTTCATCAGTCCATAAAACCTTAGAAATTTCAGTCTTGAGATATTTCTTGGCCCAGTCTTGACGTTTCAGCTTGTTTGTCTTGTTCAGTGGTGGTCGTCTTTCAGCCTTTCTTACCTTGGCCATGTCTCTGAGTATTGCACACCTTGTGCTTTTGGGCACTCCAGTGATGTTGCAGCTCTGAAATATATGGCCAAACTGGTGGCAAGTGGCATCTTGGCAGCTGCATGCTTGACTTTTCTCAGTTCATGGGCAGTTATTTTGCGCCTTGGTTTTTCCACAAGCTTCTTGCGACCCTTTTGACTATTTTGAATGAAACGCTTGATTGTTTGATGATCACGCTTCAGAAGCTTTGCAATTTTAAGAGTGCTGCATCCCTCTGCAAGATATCTCACTATTTTTGACTTTTCTGAGCCTGTCAAGTCCTTCTTTTGACCCATTTTGCCAAAGGAAAGGAAGTTGCCTAATAATTATGCACACCTGATATAGGGTGTTGATGTCATTAGACCACACCCCTTCTCATTACAGAGATGCACATCACCTAATATGCTTAATTGGTAGTAGGCTTTCGAGCCTATACAGCTTGGAGTAAGACAACATGCATAAAGAGGATGATGTGGTCAAAATACTCTTTTGCCTAATAATTCTGCACTCCCTGTATATGCCTGCCCATTTTATAACACCTGAGTAGGGGTGGTTTTTAAAACTACATTGCAATCAGGAGGGGTTACACAGGTACAGAGAGAAAACTGGCCCAGCTCTTAAAATATCCATTGATTGCAAATAAATACATATGATACCCTGATTACATGTTGTATTCACAATTATTCCTGCTCAGACTAATAATAAATTTACACTATATACATATAGTGGGATAAATAAACACAGAGATATGAAAGATAACATTTTTCAGAACAAAAAAAGGAATTAAGGGACTTGTAAATATGTTTGCAAAAGATTTCTGACATAACACAAACATAAATATATATATTCAGATTAAGGAGAGAGTTGTGGGCTACAGCTGAGCCTTCCACTACAATGCTGGCTATTGAATGAAGTTTAAACGACAGTGCTAAGGTTTGACACACTCGTTGTGGGTTACTAATACTATTGTTGGGATAGTGCATGTAAGTATTGACAAAAGCAAAGAACAACGGAGTCTACAATCAAGGTAAACTATACAAACCGTAACAAATGTTGCATTTACATGCATAGCAAGGTGCGCGGAAGTTTTCAACACATAAGCCCTAATTCCTTGGGGCATATATAAAGAAGCAGCAACGAAGGAGAGACACTCTGTAAAATATTTGCATGCACAAACAAGATACTGCATCACATAAGTTATTAACCCCTAGAGTGTTGAGTCTCACCGTTAGCACGGACATTTAACGAACACTGGCAGCCCCATAACATAAAGGATTGATTGTATAGCAGAAGATTGGCACATTAACAATTTGGAATTACAAAGTCTATGGATACAACCTTTCAGTTGCAAACAATTGGACTTTTTAACTGCTACAAGGATATAGAGCTTTATTAAGTGGGCCCACGTTCGTTTATATTGTACATATTTAATTTCTGTAACCAGCAATAAATCATATGAGCATAAATATCATAATTTGTATGTTATATTATATATATGGATACATAGGAGTCTTAGATTTAAAGGGATACTACACCCCTATTTTAACTACTAGTGGTGGGACATTTTAACACTATACTCTGGTGCCGGATAAAGGGAATCATAGTGAGGACTAGTTCCCCACAACTCTCTCCTTAATCTGAATTTATAAGTTCTATCCCCCCGAGCACATTGTTGGTCTGATATAAACTTGGAAATCGGATCACTTTAAAGAGTCAGTGGTAATAATTTAAAGGAGTGCGAATCAAACTTTATAGTTTATATATATATATATATATATATATATATATACAGTATCTCAAGTGAGTACACCCCTCATATTTTTGTAAATATTGTATTATTTCTTTTCATGTGACAACACTGAAGAAATGACACTTTGCTACAATGTAAAGCAGTGAGTATACAGCCTGTATAACAGTGTAAATTTGCTGTCCCCTCAAAATAACGCAACACACAGCCATTAATGTCTAAACCGTTGGCAAAAAAGTGAGTACACCCCTAAGTGGAAATATGCAAATATACCTACATGAATGCATATATATATATTTGCTTTGAAAGTCATAATTACCTTACGCAGTCACCTAAAGAGACATTTTAGGACTGAAATATTTCAAGTTCCAATATACAGTATACATGTTTTTTTAGATATTTTTTAATTCTATTTTTATATATATTTTTTCATGAGTAATTCGACTTTTTTACATTTTATAAAAGGTGGTATATGTGCTAATATTGGGAGACGTCCCATATAATCAATTTTTATGTTTTCTGTTTGTAGTATACTGTATTTTTCACTTAGTTAACGCTGGTTATTAGTGAGATTATCCTAAGCAGCGATAGATCTAAATCCCAGTATTATCAGGATTCATCTTTTATCATGAGTCTTTATAAAGTGTGTATTTAATTCTGTTTATTAAACATCTTATATTTTATCTTCTTGAAAGTTTGAGATCACTTCATTTGCAAACATTATATAAATATTTAACTAACACGCTATTTTCACATTATATTTTGATATAATCTCTATCACTGTATAACAAATTTATTTTAGACATTGTGAAGTATAAGTTAAGACTTCCTCACAGTGAAGTCCAAAAAAATAAAATTTGTGGCAATATATATTTTATATGTATAATTATATATATACATTTTTTCAAACTTATATTATATTTTTTAAACATATATTATTTTTCCACTTTATATTATTTTTACACTCTGCTTAAGCCCTTCTGCTTTAAGCGCCCTCCACACTTCTATTTGACATTCTCTACATAAAGATGGCCCTAGCCTATAAGAAGATTGCCAAGACCCTGAAACTGAGCTGCAGTACGGTGGGCAAGACCATACAGCGGTTTCACAGGACAGGTTCCTCTCAGAACAGACCTTGCCATGGTCGACCAAAGAAGTTGAGTGCACGTGCTCAGCGTCATATCCAGAGGTTGTCTATGGGAAAAAGACATATGAGTGCTGCCAGCATTGCTGCAGAGGTTGGAAGGGTGGGGGTCAGCCTGTCAGTGCTCAGACCATACGCCGCACACTGCATCAAATTGGTCTGTATGGCTGTAATCCCATAGCCTACAGTCAAGCATGGTGGTGGGAGTGTCATGGTCTGTTCCTGCATGAGTGCTGCCAACACTGGGGAGCTACAGTTCATTGAGGGAACCATGAATGCCAACATGTACTGTGACATACTGAAGCAGAGCATTATCCCCTCCTTCCAGAGACTGGACTGCAGGGCAGTATTCCAACATGATAATGACCCCAAACACACCTCCAAGATGACCAATGCCTTGCTAAAGAAGCTGAGGGTAAAGGAGATGGACTAGCCAAGCATGTCTCCAGACCTAAACCCTATTGAGCATCTGTGGGGCATCCTCAAACGGAATGTGGGGGAGCGCACAGTCTCTAACATCCACCAGCTCCATAATGTCATCATGGAGGAGTGGAAGAGGACTCCAGTGGCAACCTGTGAAGCTCTGGTGAACTCCATGCCTAAGAGGGTTAAGGCAGTGCTGGAAAATAATGGTGGCCACACAAAATATTGACAATTTGGGCTCAATTTGGACATTTCCACTTAGGGGTGCACTCACTTTTGTTGCCAACGGTTTAGACATTAATGGCTTAATGGCTGTGTGTTGAGTTATTTTGAGGGGGCAGCAAATTTACACTGTTATACAGGCTGTACACTCACTACTTTACATTGTAGCAAAGTGTAATTTCTTTAGTGCTGTCACATGAAAAGATATAGTAAAATATTTACAAAAATGTGAGGGGTATACTCACTTTTGTGAGATACTGTATATATACAAGTATGTGCAAAGATATATGTACAAATTCTAGTATTAATAATCATTTATAAAAAAAACATGAGCTAAAAGCATATCATGACTTCTAGAAATACAAATACACATTAATTTATGTGAAAGTATCATATAACAGATTTATTTTGTATAACAAATAAATATAAAAAATAACTTTCTATGAGATGTTGTTTGTTGAGGTATAAATGTAACTATTTCTTGGACATTAACAGATGAAAAATAAAAGATTAGCTTTAGAGAAATATGCTTGTTCATGGACAGTAATGAAATGGTATAAAGAAAGTTGGGGAAAAAACAGAATAGCCGCAACATCGATGACTGTTAGTTAGCAACTGTCTGATGCTCATCGCGCTGTACTTGAGGCATGTTTTTTTGACTGGTTTTTTTTAATAAATAAGGGCATCGTATGCAGATCCGCATCAGCAATGTCTGGCGAGCATACTGACGCCGGCGAATGCACCGAGATTGACGCTTTGATAAATATCCCCCTAAGTGAGCTCCTCGAGAATCTTCTAAAACCTCTGTGCTACAATTGCCAGTAGAGGTGAATTGCATGAGGTTTTGTGAGGTTTTCAAATACAAACCCATACTAGATCGTTTGAAAATTCCTTGATTATCAATTGAAAGTTTTAAACGCATATGGGGGCACAAAAACACTTGCAAGATATTTTGGCCTAGATTACAAATGAATTGCTAATTTATTGTATGCCCGCAAAAAGTAGCTTGTTATTGCTACCATGAAATCGCGGTAGCAATTTGTGATTATAAAATAAATACATTTTATAAATGTCCACCAAATAGTCCCAGACTCAAGGTTAATTTATTAAAAAATAAGATAGTAGCAACTTTATTTTTTAATGAAGTAACTGCACTTAGCAGTTTTGGGAGGCTAAAGTTGGCGGCTGTAGGATGTAAGAAAAGAAAAAAACGGCACTGAAAAGTGCCTTTACATTGTAGTCTATGGGAACTGTGTGTTCCCTGTAATATATATATATATATATATATATATATATATATATATATTTATATAAAAATTTAAATACAATATGGGGTGGGGAAAAGCAGAATGTCAGTAAACAGGAGACCTAAAAGATATCACAAATGTAGTGAGATAAATCTTAATATATATAAGTTTAGACTTCCTGCCGCGGATTCAGAGCAGAGAACAGGTGACAACTAACTAAGTAATTGTAATAGGATATACAATTAAGTATAGGTAGCTCTAATCTGCGTTTAAAATAATAACTCTGCTACATTGAAATAGTTAAATGAGCAAAAAAATAATAATTCAATTCCATTCACACTATTATCTTTATTGAAAAATACCAAAGAAAAGAAAAAAAACTATTATCATGCATACAAGTGGCTTGAGCTCGAATTAAAAACACTTAAACCAAAATGAATTTTAGAACTCCCATCTAAGTTATTAAAACTTGTATAATATTAAATAATAATAATAATAACAGCCAGCAGAAAGATATCAATATCAAATAAGCCCTTACAATCCGAGGGCTAATGTTAACTTTACAATTTTAAGCTAACTGCTAGGTTGAAATATCTACATGAATGGTAGGGGGTCTTATTTTATAACATTGGTAAGTAAGTTAAAAAACAGAGAGACAGAGCTTCTCCAGAGGATCCCTGATGTGCGTTTCACAAAAATGCAGCCAATTGGAATGCAAGGGACGCCATCTTGAATTGCGTCCCTTGCATTGAAGAATCAGTGTACAGCAGCGACTGTATGAAGAGGATTCTCCGCGCCAGATGTCTTCAGGATAGACCATCTCCTTGCTGGCTGGATGAAGATCGAAGAGGCCGCCTGGATGAAGACTTCTTGCCCCATGGATGAGGACTTCGTCGGCTGGATGAAGATAGAAGAGGCCATCTGGATGAAGACTTCTTGACACATGGATGATGACTTTGTGGGCTGAATGGATCCTTCAAGCGGGACTTCAACAACTGTAAGTGGATCGTCAGAGCTTGATAAATATGCCCCTAACACTGGGATTTTGTCAGCGAGATTGAGAGTAGTGCAGAGCCAGCCCGAAGCTGAAGAGACAGAGAAGAGTGAGAAGGCACTAATTTGTAAAAAGAACTGGACCAGATGGATGGATGTAAAAAAGGGTGAACCCTTACCAGAGCCCCAAAAAATACAGGGGTTGAAGTATGCTTAAAGGGACATGAAAACCAAAATGTTTCTTTCTTGATTCCGATTTAGCATACAATTTAATAAAACAAAACTTTCCAATTTACTTCTATTATCAATTTTGCTTCATTCTCTTGGTATCCTTTATTGAAGAAGCATCAATACACTACTTGGAGCAAGCTGAAATCATCATGTGAGTCAATGAAAACAGGTATATTTGTGCAGCCACCAATGAGCAGCTAGATCCTAGCTCCCGAGCTTAATTAGATAATAGAAGTAAATTGGAAAGTTGTTTAAATTTGTATGCTCTATCTTAATCTTCAAATATTTTTTTGGGGTTTTATGTCTATTTGAAAAGTGATAAGATATAAACTGACCTGTCAAAGTTTCCTTCTTTGTATGATCTATTTATTTTCTTTAAAAAATTTGGTGATCCTATAGCACATATAAATAATGGCAATCGTAATATTTGTGTCATGAATTAACACAAAGAAAATTTACAATCTTAAAATTAAAGTATGGTGCATGGTTTATGCTCTTCATCACCATAAGCTATGGTAATATATTGTTTATATGACTTTATTTCAATAACTCAACAATATTGCTTGCATACAGAGGGCCAGATTACGAGTGCTAACTGTTGTGCGCAAGCAATAAGGGGTTTATCGTGGGTGTTTGCTCGCGTTATAAGTAGCGCTTGTATTACAAGTTGCTCAATAGCAATTGAATTTAAAGCACAGCGGGTTAGTGCAACTTCAGATCTTTGGTTAACTGTTACGATTGAATAAAAAGTTGTGCAAAAAGTATCAACAACATATTTAAAAGTAAAGTTGAACTCATAATAACACTGTATAATAAAAATTATTTAAAAAAAATGCAATCAAAAGTTATAAGGGCTCTCGGGTGGTAGAAAAAAAAAGGCAGACAAAAGGCTTTACATACATACATGTAAATGTCTAAATATGCATATGTATGTGTGTGTGTGTGTATATATATATATATATATAGAGAGAGAGAGAGAGAGATGTTTATATAAAATGTACTGTATATTTACTGTACATATTTCACATTCCAATGTGATTCACTCACAGAATAATGTTTTTATTCATTTTAGGTTGATCAGTCTTAAATATATATTCTCATTAAACTTTACTTATATTTCTCTGGAATTGCTAAACATATACACATTCTTTCTTTTTATATTAACAACTTCTTTACATATATGCACATAGATTTTGTCATCACATTGGTTCAATATTCAATATATCTTTCATTACAAAGTAACTAAAATACACATAAAATTCTATACATTTCTATAGAAATCTAGACAATTTTAACATCAACTAGAAGAGTTTTGAACCTTCGTTTTCAATGTAAAAACTCTAAGGGCAAGATTACAAGTTGCTTGGCTAATCAGTTGCGAAAACACAGCACGCATTATGGCTTTTTCGCATTTGGGGTTAAGCAGCTAGTACAAGTAGCAAAATAACTTATTTTGACCTAGATTTGGAGTTTGGCGTTAGCCGTGAAAACCAGCGTTAGAGGCTCCTAACGCTGGTTTTAGGCTACCGCCGGTATTTGGAGTCACTCAAAATAGGGTCTAACGCTCACTTTTCAGCCGCAACTTTTCCATACCGCAGATCCCCTTACGCAAATTGCGTATACTATCTTTTCAATGGGATCTTTCTAACTCCGGTATTTCGAGTCGTTTCTGAAGTGAGCGTTAGACATCTAACGACAAAACTCCAGCCGCAGGAAAAAAGTCAGTAGTTAAGAGCTTTCTGGGCTAACGCCGGTTTATAAAGCTCTTAACTACTGTACTCTAAAGTACACTAACACCCATAAACTACCTATGTACCCCTAAACCGAGACCCCCCCCACATCGCCGACACTCGAATAATTTTGTTTAACCCCTAATCTGCCGACCGCCACCCACGTTATCCTTATGTACCCCTAATCTGCTGCCCCTAACACCGCCGACCCCTGTATTATATTTATTAACCCCTAATCTGCCCCCCTTAACGTCGCCTCCACCTGCCTACACTTATTAACCCCTAATCTGCCGACCGCAAAGCGCCGCCACCTACGTTATCCTTATGTACCCCTAATCTGCTGCCCCTAACACCGCCGACCCCTGTATTATATTTATTAACCCCTAATCTGCCCCCCTCAACGTCGCCTCCACCTGCCTACACTTATTAACCCCTAATCTGCCGAGCGGACCTAAGCGCTACTATAATAAAGTTATTAACCCCTAATCCGCCTCGCTAACACTATAATAAATAGTATTAACCCCTAATCTGCCCTCCCTAACATCGCTGACACCTAACTTCAATTATTAACCCCTAATCTGCCGACCGGAGCTCGCATTCTATTGGCTGATCGGAACAGCCATTAGATTGCGAGCTTAATCTGATTGGCTGATTGAATCAGCCAATCGTATTGAACTTGAATCTGATTGGCTGATTCCATCAGTCAATCAGAATATTCCTACCTTAATTCCGATTGGCTGATAGAATCCTATCAGCCAATCGGAATTCGAGGGACGCCATCTTGGATGACGTCCCTTAAAGGAACCGTCATTCGTTGTTAGTCCGTCGGGCCAGCAGGATGTTCCGCGTCGGAGGTCTGCAAGATGGATCCGGAAGAAAGAAGATTGAAGATGCCGTTGATAGAAGACTTCATCTGGATCATGGACCTTTTCAGCTCCCGCTTGGATGAAGACTTCATCCGGATCATGGACCTCTTCAGCCCCCCGCTTGGGCTTGGATCAGGACATCGGAGGAGCTCTTCTGGACAGATCGTTGAACCCGGTGAGGTGAAGATAAGGTAGGAAGATCTTCAGGGGCTTAGTGTTAGGTTTATTTAAGGGGGGTTTGGGTTAGATTAGGGGTATGTGAGTGGTGGGTTGTAATGTTGGGGGGCTTGGGTATTGTATTTTTTCTTTTACAGGCAAAAGAGTTGAACGTCTTGGGGCATGCCCCGCAAAGGGCCCTGTTCAGGGCTGGTAAGGTAAAAGAGCTTTGAACTTTAGTTATTTAGAATAGGGTAGGGCATTTTTTTATTTTGGGGGGCTTTGTTATTTTATTAGGGGGCTTAGAGTAGGTGTAATTTTCTTATGTTTGTAAATATTTTTTTATTTTTTGTAACTTAGTTCTTTTTTATTTTTTGTACTTTAGCAAGTTTATTTAATTGTATTTATTTGTAGGAATTGTATTTAATTAATTTATTGATAGTGTAGTGTTAGGTTAATTGTAGGTAATTGTAGGTAGTTTATTTAATTAATTTATTGATAGCATAGTGTTAGGTTTAATTGTAACTTAGGTTAGAATTTCTTTTACAGGTAAATTTGTAATTATTTTAACTATTTTAGCTATTAAATAGTTCTTAACTATTTAATAGCTATTATACCTGGTTAAAATAAATACAAAGTTACCTGTAAAATAAATATTAATCCTAAAATAGCTATAATATAATTATAATTTATATTTTAGCTATATTAGGATTTATTTTACAGGTAAGTATTTAGCTTTAAATAGGAATAATTTATTTAATAAGAGATAATTAATTTTGTTAGATTTAAATTATATTTAATTTAGGGGGGGTGTTAGTGTTAGGGTTAGACTTAGCTTTAGGGGTTAATACATTTATTAGAATAGCGGCGAGATTGGGTCGGCAGATTAGGGGTTAATAATTGAAGTTAGGTGTCGGCGATGTTAGGGAGGGCAGATTAGGAGTTAATACTATTTATTATAGGGTTAGTGAGGCGGATTAGGGGTTAATAACTTTATTATAGTAGCGGTGCGGTCCGGTCGGCAGATTAGGGGTTAATAAGTGTAGGCAGGTGGAGGTGACGTTGTGGGGGGCAGATTAGGGGTTAATAAATATAATATAGGGGTCGGCGGTGTTAGGGCAGCAGATTAGGGGTACATAGGGATAATGTAAGTAGCGGCGGTTTACGGAGCGGCAGATTAGGGGTTAATAATAATATGCAGGGGTCAGCGATAGCTGGGGCAGCAGATTAGGGGTTAATAAGTGTAAGGCTAGGGGTTTTTAGACTCGGGGTACATGTTAGGGTGTTAGGTGCAGACGTAGGAATTGTTTACGCATAGCAAACAATGGGGCTGCGTTAAGAGCTGAACGCAGCTTTTTTGCAGGTGTTAGGTTTTTTTTCAGCTCAAACAGCCCCATTGTTTCCTATGGGGGAATCGTGCACGAGCACGTTTTTGAGGCTGGCTGCTTGCGTAAGCAACTCTGGTATCGAGAGTTGAAGCTGCGTTAAAAATGCTCTACGCTCCTTTTTTGGAGCCTAACGCAGCCTTTTTGTGGACTCTCAATACCAGAGTTATTTTTATGGTGCGGCCAGAAAAAAGCCGGCGTTAGTTTTTCGGGTCGTTACCGACAAAACTCCAAATCTAGCCGTCTGTGTGCTCGTTAAGCCGCAAAATCCAAACAGCCAAATTGTGTGCGTGTTCAGGTATTCCCCAAAGAAGTCAATGTAGAAGACGAAAAAAGCCCATGGTGAAAAGTGTACATGAAAATGCCAATATTTTCACGCCGCTCTGGCTGTTGCCAGGGACACAGTGTTTGCTGCCCTGGCTGTTGCCAGGAATGCGGTGGTTCCTGTGAGCGTGCGGCGATTACTTAATCGCTGCACATCTATTCCCCTCTCAAGCCAGATCGTTTGAACTACTTGGCGTGAATCGGCACCTATGTAAGTACCTGCATAAGTTACATTCACTGCCCGAGTATAGGTGTTACTGTATGTGCTCCTAGGTGCTTTATTACTTGAATTGTCAGATTGCCTTAATATTACTGAACTCTGCTTGTCTGACTACTCTGCCTCTTTAACCCTTGAATTGCTGGATTGCTTTAATATTACTGAACTCTGCTTGTCTGACTACTCTGCCTGTTTAACCCTTGAATTGCCGGATTGCCTTATCATTGCTGAACTCTGCCTGTATGACTACTCTGCCTGGTTTACTCCTGAACTGCTAAACTGCTGGATTATCTTTTGTTGCTGACTTCTGCCTGTTCCTGACCACTCTATTGGTTTACCCCTGAACTGCTATACTGCTGGATTCCCTTTCTGTTGCCAAACTCTGCATGTCACTGACCATTCTCTGTCTTAATCTTATTGCATTGAAGGACTAGCCTGTCTACCGTGAGTACTGCTTACCTCATTTCTTACACTCACTTTGTTCTGGGATATTTCTTTATACTTCGGCTTTGACGCCGGGATAAGAATACTACTGGCCAAGTTTAGTCTGATAGGGAAATATCCCACAAGCATTACAAATATTTCATATTATATTTTATTTTTCTTAACGGAATATGTTTTCTTTATTTATAAATAAATATTTATCTTTATATGTGATGATTGTTGGACTGATATATCTATTTATAGTGAGATATGTATATGAATATATATATATATGTCTATGGGGCATATTTATCAAGGTCTGGCGGACCAGATTCGACACTGCGGATCAGGTCCGCCAGACCTCGCTGAATACGGTGAGCAATACGCTCCCCGTATTCAGCATTGCACCAGCAGCTCACAAGAGCTGCTGGTGCAATGCTGCCCCCTGCAGACTCGCGGCCAATGGACCTCCAGCAGGGGGTTTCAATCAACCCGATCGTACTCGATCGGGTTGTATTGTGGTGATGAGTGTCCGCCTGCTCAGAGCAGGCGGACAGGTTATTGAACAGCAGTCTTTGTGACCGCTGCTTCATTACTGCTGTTTCTGGCGAGTCTGAAGACTCGCCAGAAACAGGGGCCATCAAGCTCTGTACGGTGCTTGTTAAATAGATCCCTATATATCTTGAGATCTATATGCAAATATCTCTTTGAAGATCCCTCAGAGATTTTGTTTAATGTGCATAAGATTGTAATGCTAAATATTCTCATTATCTTCATAGTTAAACATATCTCTATACATATAAATCTATGTTTCTCTATTCATCAGATTCTTTTTCTCTTACCCCCGAGATCTTGTATCTTTGAGCTGTTAAACTTTTTGTGTGCAATATTTTTTTTTAAATATTTTTTATTAGACAGTGTTAATGCAACTGTACTTTGTAAGGTATTTTTGAAGTGTTTCTTGAAACTTTTATGTTGCACAAAACGGTGAACTAGAGCTCTTCGAGCGTGGAAAGTATTGTTGCATAAAAGGCGAATGCATGCGCGCAATCGCAATTTTTCAAGACTTGTAATAGCTGCGCAATAGAAATTGATTGCGAAAAGACTATATAATCTTAGATTGTATTTATCACAATGGGGCTGTATATTAACACATAAATATATATGTATATAAAAATATAAATATATATTTACATTACGGTCTATGAGAATACAAAGTTAAGGCACTTTTCAGTGCTGTTTATTTCCACCCCACTCCCACCAACTTTAGACCCCAAAAACTACATTTTTTTTAATTAAAAACTACAATGCCCTCTATTTTGAGGGCATTTGGGCACTTTTAGAACATTAACCAGATATCTAACCTAGCTAATTGCTACCACGAGCTCACAGTGGCAATTGCCAGCCACTTGTAATGGCTGGTTAATTACTGTGCTCCCACAAGCGAGCAAATGTGTCCAACAAATATACTCCTGCCCGTCCCCTAAGATCCAACAACGACCTGCTTCTTGCATCCTCTACCATCACCCCCTCTCATTTTAGACTACAGGACTTCTCTCGTGCGGCACCAACCCTCTGGAACGCACTTCCTCGAGATGTCAGACTTGCCCCTAATCTCTCCTCCTTTAAACGTTCCCTAAAGACCTTTCTGTTCAGGGAAGCTTATCACCCGACTTATTAACAAACTAACCAATTAACTAACAGTTGCCCTCTATCTCCTCACTAATATCATTCTCACCTCTGCAGTCCCCACCTCTTGTTTCCAATCCTCCTACCCATCTAAATTGTAAGTTCCCACGGGAACAGGGCCCTCAATTCCCCCTGTATTTGTCTGTAAAATTTTGTGTCTTATCGTATTGTTTCTCCCCTGTACTGTTATCCTTGTACCCATGGGCAGCGCTGCGGAATCTGTTGGCGCTTTATAAATAAAGAATAATAATAATTTGTGGGAGGGTGCTAATTTAGAGCTCCACTTGTATTCTAGCCCTTAGTGTTTAATGTCCTGTCAAAGTCGATAGCAAACATTTAACAAACTGTACTGTACACTTGTCATTAACTTGTGATATTTATTCCACACAGAATTAAATGATCAATCAGAATTCTCAAAATTCTGTTTTATAAATATAAATTCTTCAATTTAAAGTGGTATTTTTTATAGCTTTATATGTGATAATGTTTTAGTTAAGACAAGGCTCAGCTTAACAGTCTACCCAGAGGGTACTCTAGACCTGAAATAAAACATTACATAACTTCTTCACTAAAAGTCTCTTTTAATTTCCTAGCAGATTTAAACAAACAGCAAGTCTCCTTTAAAGCTATTACCTTGCTTGAAGGCAGATCCGGCAGATTTTACTTGGCTTTGAGGATAAAAGTTCTGTTTTTTTTTTTTTTTTTAAGACTGCAAACATAGAAATAAAAAAACACACACTACTAATCCAAACTATTAGATGTTGTGTGTAAAAATATAATATTTAAGCTAAGGTGATTTGTTTAATCTACAGATAGAGACTGAGGCTGTCAATTTTACACTTTACAGAGATACCTGTTAAGTAGGGCAAGATTACAAGTCGCGTGACAAATCTAAATTTATTGTTAGCGAAAACACCACTAGTGATATGCTTTTTGCAATTCTCGTGATCCGCTCGTATTACAAGTTTAAAAATTATTTTTTTTCGCTAGCGGTAGCCCGAGAATCGCGGACATCACTAGCGTAGTTTTGGCGTGTGTATGCATGTGCCTGTTCTCCTGTAGAGATCAATGGAGAAAAAAAAGTGAAAAAACCCTACACGCGAAAACGACAAAAAAAGTAAAAAAAAAAAAAAACTAGCACTTAGTCTAATAACCCCTTATACGTCATCACCCCACAACGCAAATGTCTGGCTGACCCTGGGTGCCGATGCATGCTGTCTGACTGTGCCACTAGCTCCTTGCGACGACCTCCCCCTGCTTCCAACTCGTCTCCTCCTCCTCTCTGTCTCCCCATCTGAACTTTCCCACTGTTCTTCTTCTCTTCTAGCAGGCACCCACATGACATCCACGGACGCATCGTCATCATCAACCACTTCACTTGTATCTGACAAATCAGCAAAGGAAGCAGCAGCGGGTACAACATCATCATCATCACACCGTACGTCCATGTGTGTAATGCTTCCTGACTGAGACATATCCCTGTTATCTACATCATCTGGCAATAATGGTTGTGCATCACTCATTTCTTCCAACTGACGTATAAATAACTCCTCTGACAGATCAAGTGAAGCGGCTGTGGTGCTAGTGTTGGTGGTGGTGGCAGGCGGGCGAGTGGTAACTTGAGAGGTGCCTGAAGCTAAGCTGGAGGAGGAAGGTGCGTCAAGGTTCAGAGCGGAAGCTGTAGAAGATTGTCCTGTGTTAGCCAGTCAACTATGTCCTCAGAACTTTTCGAGTTCAGGGTACGTGGCCTCTGAACACTGGGCATTATTCTAGGGCCAAAAGGAATCACAGCACCATGACGACCCCTGCGGGGTGGCCTGCCTCTGCCTGTTTTTTTTCGATTAGTGGTACTATGCGTGCAAGCTACTGTGACAACAGATATGAGTGGCACTGTGCACTGGCAGAAGTTGGCAAAGTAGACGCTGTAGGCCAGACACACACGCTTGCAGACAACTAACTACTATTCAATCTATTACAGTCAAAATTGTATTTTTTTTAAAATGTACACTACTGTTACACCAGATATGAGTTCAGTTGCACTGGTGTGACACTGTGCCCTGGCAGGCCCTGAAATACACACGCGTGAAGGAAACTGACTGCTATTATTTCACAGTCAAATTTCTATTTTTGTTTTTTTAATGTACACTACGGTTACACCAGATATGAGTTGCACTAGTGTGACACTGTGCCCTGGCAGGCCATGAAACGCACTCGTGTGAAGGAAACTGACTGCTATTATTTCACAGTCAAATTTCTAAAAAATTTTTAATCTACACTACTGTTACACCAGATATGAGTTGCACTGGTGTGACACTGTGCCCTGGCAGGCCCTGAAACGCACACGTGTAAAGGAAACTGACTGCTATTATTTCACAGTCAAAAAAGTGTTGTTTTTTTTAAATGTACACTACTGTTACACCAGATATGAGTTGCACTGGTGTGACACTATGCCCTGGCAGGCCCTGAAACGCACACGTGTGAAGGAAACTGACTGCTATTATTTCACAGTCAAATTTCTAGTTTTTTTTTAACCCCTTAATGACCGAGGACGTACGCCATACGTCCTCAGAAAAAATACAGTAAACACCTGAGGACGTATGGTGTACGTCCTCGGTTTGGAAAGCAGCTGGAAGCGATCCTGATCGCTTCCAGCTGCTTTCCAGTTATTGCAGGCTGAAGTGGGAGGCGGGTAGGCAGCCATCGATGCGGTCCTTGTCAGAGAGGGGGGCGGGATCGGGGGCGGGATCGCCGGGGGCGCGCGTGCACGGGAGGAGGCGGGCGGGCGGGCGCGTGCACGGGGAGGGAGCGGGTGGGAACCACTACAATACAGAAAAAAATGTTTTTATAAGTGGGAGAAAGGGGTGCAAAATATTTAGTACTTGGAAATCTAAGTGATCTGGGAGTGGGTGGGGGATTGATCTTGGGGGGGGGAAGCTACACTACAGAAAAATGAAATAAAAATTAAAAAATTTTTTTTTTATTTGCAAACTGGGTACTGGCAGACAGCTGCCAGTACCCAATATGGCCCCCAATAAGGCAGAGGGGGAGGGTTAGGAAGCTGTTTTGGGGGGGATCAGGGAGGTTGGGGGCTAAGGGGGGGATCCTACACAACAGCATATGTAAATATGCTTAAAAAATATATAAAAAAAAAAGATACCTTTTATTTTAGTACTGGCAGACTTTCTGCCAGTACTTAAGATGGCAGGGACAATTGTGGGGTGGGTGAGGTAAGAGAGCTCTTTGGGAGGGATCAGGGGGTCTGATGTGTGCGGTGGGAAGCTGATCTCTACACTAAAGCTAAAATTAACCCTGCAAGCTCCCTACAAGCTACCTAATTAACCCCTTCACTGCTGGGCATAATTCATGTGTTGTGCGCAGTTGCATTTAGTGGCCTTCTAACTACCAAAAAGCAACGCCAAAGCCATATATGTCTGATATTTCTGAACAAAGGGGATCCAAGAGAAGCATTTAGAACCATTTGTGCCATAATTGCACAAGCTGTTTGTAAATAATTTCAGTGAGAAACCTAAAGTTTGTGAAAAAGCTGACTATTTTTTTAAATTTGATCGCATTTGGCAGTGAAATGGTGCATGAAATATACCAAAATGGGCCTAGATCAATACTTGGGGTTGTCTACTACACTACACTAAAGCTAAAATTAACCCTACAAGCTCCCTACAAGCTCCCTAATTAACCCCTGCACTGCTGAGCATAATACACGTGTGGTGCGCAGCGGCATTTAGCCGCCTTCTAATTACTAAAAAGCAATGCCAAAGCCATATATGTCTGCTATTTCTAAAAAAGGGGATCCCAGAGAAGCATTTACAACCATTTGTGCCATAATTGCACAAAATGTTTGTAAATGATTTCAGTGAGAAACCTAAAATTTGGAAAAATGTAAAGTTTTTTTTGTATTTGATCACATTTGGCGGTGAAATGGTGGCATGAAATATACCAAGATGGGCCTAGATCAATACTTTGGGTTGTCTACTACACTACACTAAAGCTAAAATTACCCCAAAAAGCTCCCTACATGCTCCCTAATTAACCCTTTCACTGCTGGATATAATACACGTGTGGTGCGCAGTGGCATTTAGCGGCCTTCTAATTATCAAAAGCAACGTCAAAGCCATATATGTCTGCTATTTCTAAACAAAGGGGATCCCAGAGAAAAATGTACAATCATTTATGCCATAATTTCACAAGCTATTTGTAAATAATTTCAGTGAGAAACCTAAAGTTTGTGAAAAAATTTGTAAATAAGTGAACAATTTTTTTTTATTTGATTGCATTTGGTGGTGAAATGGTGCCATGAAATATACCAAAATGGGCCTAGATCAATACTTTGGGATGTCTTCTAAAAAAAAATATATACATGTCAATGGCTATTCGGGGATTCCTGACAGATATCAGTGTTCCAATGTAACTAGCGCTAATTTAAAAAAAAAAATGGTTTGGAAATAGCAAAGTGCTACTTGTATTTATGGCCCTATAACTTGCAAAAAAAGCAAAGAAAATGTAAACATTGGGTATTTCTAAACTCAGGACAAACTAGAAACTATTTAGCATGGGTGTTTTTTGGTGGTTGTGGATGAGTAACAGATTTTGGGGGTCAAAGTTAGAAAAAGTGTGTTTTTTTTCCATTTTTTCCTTATATTTTATAATTTTTTTTATAGTAAATTATAGGATATGATGAAAATAATGGTATCTTTAGAAAGTCCATTTAATGGCGAGAAAAACGGTATATAATATGTGTGGGTACAGTAAACGAGTAAGAGGAAAATTACAGCTAAACAAAAACACTGCAGAAATGTAAAAATAGCCCTGGTCCCAAACGGACAGAAAATGTAAAAGTGCTGTGGTCATTAAAGGGTTAATGTACACTACTGTTACACCAGATATGAGTTGCACTGGGGTGACACTGTGCCCTGGCAGGCACTGAAACGCACACGTGTGAAGGAAACTGACTGCTATTATTTCACAGTCAAAAAAGTGCTGTTTTTTTTAAATGTACACTACTGTTACACCAGATATGAGTGGTGGCACTGGGCAAGTGGGCACAGTATACGCTGTGAGCCTGACACACACGCTGGCAGGCAGGCAACTGCAATAAGATTACACAGGAAAAAAAAAAGCAGACTGATGTTCTAGCCCTAAAAAGGGCTTTTTGGGGTGCTGTCCTTACAGCAGAGATCAGATGAGTCCTTCAGGACTGTAGTGGACACAGAATACACTAAAATAGCTATCCATTTCCCTATTAAATCAGCAGCAGCTACACTGTCCCTCCTCTCACTAAGAATGCAGCTTCCGAATGAATCTAAAATGGATGCTGTCCAGGAGGTGGGAGGGTCTGGGAGGGAGGATCTGCTGCTGATTGGCTGGAATGTGTCTGCTGACTGTGAGGTACAGGGTCAAAGTTTACTCAATGATGACGAATAGGGGGCGGACCGAACATTGCATATGTTCGCCAATCGCGGCAAACTCGAACATGCTATGTTCGCCGGGAACTATTCGCCGGTGAACTATTTGCGACATCACTAAAACTAACATTTACACAAAGGTAACAAAACCTACCATTACAAAATATAACAGGCCTTTTGTAGGGCATTGTCATAAAGCTAACAGCTCTTTTGCATAAAATAAAACAATTAATCCCAAACATTACAACCCCCACCCCCCAAACCCCCAAAATAAAAAAATAACTAACTAAAAAAAACTAAACTACCAGTAGGATGAAAGGAAAAAGCTTTCATCTTATTTGCTGATTCGAATTTGAAGAATCAAATCAGCCAATAGGAATGCATAGGTACCCCTATACAAAAGGGGTACCTTGCATTCAATTTTCAGTGTGCGGCTAGAGACCGCATGAAGAGGGAGCTCCGTGTCGATCAGCTGAAGAGGAGAACCGACCCCTGGATATAAACTTATAAGCTGTGTGAACAGCGATGCTATGGCGTAAAGGGAGTCTGCATAAAAGCAGACTTGAAGTAAAAACGTGAGTCATTGTGAGCCTCATTTGCATATCATTTGCTGCATTGGAAACAATGTAATTCAGAGGTTTTCTGTTCATACAGCAATGGTAGCGGCGCTGCCATTGCCACTGACCTCGCCGCTAGCGGGATAAAGATAGAAGATGGACTGAGGCTGGATGAATATGGAGCTCCGCCGGGATGAAGACAGAGCGCCACCCATCATCATTACCAGTACCAATTTTGGGGTTAAACTTAAGGGTTTTTATTTTTTTGGGTGTTTTTTTTTAAGATTAGATTTTTTTATTTTTTATGGGCAGAAAAAGAGATGAAAAGTTTACTTTAAAGGCAATGGCTATCCAAATGCCCTTTTCGGGGCAATGGGTAGTTTAGTTTTTTTTTTTTTTTTTAATGAATTTTCAATTGTTTGGGTGCAGCATGTTTGAAATAGCCCATAGGCTACCTCAAGAGTGGGGAGTGTGGGATTTTTTTGATGTTTATCTAAGACTAGTGATGTCGCGAATAGTTCACCGGCGAATAGTTCCCGGCGAACATATGCAATGTTCGGTCCGCCCCCTATTCCTCATCATTGAGTAAACTTTGACCCTGTACCTCACAGTCAGAAGACACATTACAGCCAATCAGCAGCAGACCCTCCCTCCCAGACCCTCCCACCCCCTGGACAGCATCCATTTTAGATTAATTTGGAAGCTGCATTCTTAGTGAGAGGAGGGACAGTGTAGCTGCTGCTGATTTAATAGGGAAATCAATAGCTAGGCTAGTGTATTCAGTGTCCACTACAGTCCTGAAATACTCATCTGATCTCTGCTGTAAGGACAGCAACCCAAAAAGCCCTTTTTAGGGCTAGAACATCAGTCTGCTTTTTTTTTTTCCCTGTGTAATCTAATTGCAGTTGCCTGCCTGCCAGCGTGTGTGTCAGGCTCACAGCGTCTACTGTGCCCACTTGCCCAGTGCCACCACTCATATCTGGTGTAACAGTAGTGTACATTTAAAAAAAAACAACACTTTTTTGACTGTGAAATAATAGCAAACAGCTGCCAGTACCCAAGATGGCCGCCAATAAGGCAGATGGGAAGGGTTAGAGAGCTGTTTTGGGGGGGATCAGGGAGGTTGGGGGCTAAGGGGGGATGCTACACCACAGTATATGTAAATATGCTAAAAAAAAAAAAAAATTTTTAAAAAACCTTTTATTTTAGTACTGGCAGACTTTCTGCCAGTACTTAAGATGGCGGGGACAATTGTGGGGTGGGGGAGGGAAGGGAGATGTTTGGGAGGGGGGTCTGATGTGTCAGGTGGGAGGCTGATCTCTACACTAAAGCTAAAATTAACCCTGCAAGCTCCCTACAAACTACCTAATTAACCCCTTCACTGCTAGCCATAATACACATGTGATGCGCAGCAACATTTAGCGGCCTTCTAATTACCAGAAAGCAACGCCAAAGTCATATATGTCTGCTATTTCTGAACAAAGGGGATCCCAGAGAAGCATTTACAACCATTTGTGCCATAATTGCACAAGCTGTTTGTAAATAATTTCAGTGAGAAACCTAAAATTGCGAAAAAATTTAAGTTTTTTTAAAATTTGATCGCATTTGGCGATGAAATGGTGGCATGAAATATACCAAAATAGGCCTAGATCAATACTTTGGGTTGTCTACTACACTACACTTAAGCTAAAATTAACTCTACAAGCTCCCTACATGCTCCCTAATTAACCCCTTCACTGCTGGGCATAAAACACGTGTGGTGCGCAGTGGCATTTAGCAGCCTTCTAATTACCAAAAAGCAATGCCAAAGCCATATAAGTCTGCTATTTCTGAACAAAGGGGATCCCAGAGAAGCATTTACAACCATTTATGCCATAATTGCATAAGTTGTTCGTAAATAATTTCTGTGAGAGACCTAAAGTTTGTGAAAAAGTGAACAATTTTTTTTTATTTGATCGCATTTGGCGGTGAAATGGTGGCATTAAATATACCAAAATGGACCTAGATCAATACTTTGGGTGGTCTACTACACTACACTTAAGCTAAAATTAACTCTACAAGCTGCCTACATGCTCCCTAATTAACCCCTTCACTGCTGGGCATAAAACACGTGTGGTGCGCAGTGGCATTTAGCAGCCTTCTAATTACCAAAAAGCAATGCCAAAGCCATATAAGTCTGCTATTTCTGAACAAAGGGGATCCCAGAGAAGCATTTACAACCATTTATGCCATAATTGCATAAGTTGTTTGTAAATAATTTCTGTGAAAAACCTAAAGTTTGTGAAAAGGTGAACAATTTTTTTTTTATTTGATCGCATTTGGCAGTGAAATGGTGGCATTAAATATACCAAAATGGGCCTAGATCAATACTTTGGGTTGTCTACTACACTACACTTAAGCTAAAATTTAATCTACAAGCTGCCTACATGCTCCCTAATTAACCCCTTTACTGCTGGGCATAAAACACGTGTGGTGCGCAGTGGTATTTAGCAGCCTTCTAATTACAAAAAAGCAACGCCAAAGCCATATAAGTCTGCTATTTCTGAACAAAGGGGATCCCAGAGAAGCATTTACAACCATTTATGCCATAATTGCATAAGTTGTTTGTAAATAATTTCTGTGAGAAACCTAAAGTTTGTGAAAAAGTGAACATTTTTTTTTTATTTGATCGCATTTGGCGGTAAAATAGTGGCAATAAATATACCAAAATGGGCCTAGATTAATACTTTGGGTTGTCTACTACACTACACTTAAGCTAAAATTAACTCCACAAGCTCCCTACATGCTCCCTAATTAACCCCTTCACTGCTGGGCATAAAACATGTGTGGTGCGCAGTGGTATTTAGCAGCCTTCTAATTACCAAAAAGCAACGCCAAAGCCATATAAGTCTGCTATAATGGCATGTCTGGCACACAGTGTTGGGGCAAGGGTCCATCTGACCACTGATACCTGGTCTGCAAAGCATGGTCAGGGCAGGTATATCACCTACACTGCGCACTTTGAAGTGGGCGCAACCCTTACACTACCTGATCGATACAACATCATACCTGATGTTTTAAAGCACGTTATTCCAAACAATTTAGGAATGTTAGGTGATTTATGCCCTTTATGGATTAAAACCAGACTCTGCATCAACTATGTAATTTTCCATGGGAGTTTTGCCATGGATCCCCCTCCGGCATGCCACAGTCCAGGTGTTAGTCCCTTTGAAACAACTTTCCATCACTATTGTGGCCAGAAAGAGTCCCTGTGGGTTTTAAAATTCGACTGCCTATTGAAGTCTATGGCGGTTCGCCCAGTTTGCCGGTTCGCGAACTTTTGCGGAAGTTCGCGTTCGCCATTCGCGAACCCAAATTTTTATGTTCATCACTATCTAAGACAGAATTTGTAAATATATTAATCTAAATGCATTTCTATAACATTAAAGATTTTTGTAGCAAATTTTCTCTCCATGGAATAATCTTTATTGCTGAGTTTGACCCAGCGTTTAAAAGATTATTCAAATAGTTTTTATGTAATATGATTTCTTACTATCTATCTATCTATCTATCTATCTATCTATCTATCTATCTATCTATCTATCTATATCTCTATCTATCTATCTATCTATCTATCTACAGTATCTATCTATTTAGATTGATAGAATTAGTGTTTCTGGTAATGTATTTCAAGGATATGTCGTAATTGCACTATAAAATTAAACTGTTGCTTTATTTTTATATATATATATATATATATATATATATATATATATATATATATATATATATATATATATATATATATATTTAGTCTATTGGAGATGCAAGCTTGTGTTACTTTTTTCTTTATCCACAAATATAATTGATGAAGAATAAACATTAAGCATTGCATAACTTGCATTATTAATCATTATTTATTTAAATATGGGTCTCTAGGGGCTAGCATTTGTTGAGAAATTGGCTGTTTATAATTGGCTGAAATGTAGGACATCAGTCAACCATGTCATCTATTAGAACTTCATTGAAGGGATGATGGTAAAAACCATGGCAGAGAATCATTTATGGATGCTGGATTAGTTGCCTATATTTATATTTATGACTATTGATCCTATCCCTCCTCACTACAGGATGAGACATTGTAAAATATGCTATTGATACAAAAGTATTACTAGCTAAGAGTTGAAAATTGTGTATTTGTGCATCAGCAACAATGGGACTAAACATTGTTTTCTTTTCTTGGGGTAATGCAATATAATTAATTTCTTTTTTATTATGGAATACATTTAAAAAAGCTTTTTGTTATTATTACTCTAGGTCCATTGTTATTTACTTTGAATTGATTAGCATACCATATACTGCTGTGTTTTACAAGGCATATGAGAGAGAAATGCAATTTATTACAATAGACATTAATACAGACCAATTCAAATGAAGTATTTCTAACCTTGACTCAACACACATTCAAGTATTATGCATTTAATCAAATTGTTTTACATAACATAAAGCCAATGCTGGATTTAGGAAATAATGTATATAGAGAAAGAAAAAAAATGTTGGATGTCAAAGTGATTAAAAGTCAGGCATGTGCATCTCAAGATGGAGGTCAGTGTTACTTTGAATGAGGCATCAGGAGGGATGAGAAAGAATAGTGATTTTCCATATGCCCTTAGCTGAAATATATTTGTAATTCACTTATAAGTACAGATGTGCAGTTATAATGTATTTAATGTATTCTGAACTCCTGCCCTTAGAAATGTAAACATCCACTTAGGAACTTTGTACTCATTTTATTTCTTTTATCTAATGGAAAGAGAAGCAACTATACACATTTTTCATAAGATATATGAATGCTTTTTAAATTTAAATTGAAACTATTACAGCTAATGATTGGCTGATAGGCATTTCCTGCTAATGATTATTAGCTGATGCTAGGTACTTCCTGCAAGTGATCACCTACGTATATGAAGTACATTTAAGAACCTTTAAGCCAATTAGCATTAGTAGTCTGTGCTCAAAGGATACTTGTTTCTTAGATTTCATTTTAAAAGCTTTAACTTCATATTAGCAAAACATTTTTGCTTTGAGACCCAAACAAAATATTTTCAATTTTTTAACCTAAAAATGTGTGTGATAATAAATACATCTTCAAATTGAAATGCAAATAACAACATGATTAAATCACATACACCTAGATTATGAGTTTTGCACTTGTGCGAAATGAACAAAAGTTGCATTATTTCACCCTCCATATCGCTGACATTACGAGTTTCTGAAAAGCCTTCTTGTGCGTGTGATATGGTTGTGTTAAGCTTCATACCGCACAAAATTCAAGGGCTGCTTTGACGTGCTTGTGCACACTTTCCCCCATAAACATCAATGGGGAGAGAGTGTTAGAAAAAAAACTAACACCTGCGATCGTGGAATGAAAAATCTCTGTAACGCAGCCCCATTGATGTCTATGGGGGAAAAAAAGTTAAATTTAAACCTAACACCCTAACATAAACCCCAAGTCTAAACACCCCTAATCTACCGCCCAACATCAATGACACCTAAATAAAGTTATTAACCCCTAATCTGCCACCCCCGACATCACTGACACTAATAAAAGCTATTAACCCCTAATCCGCCACTCCCTGACATTGCCGCCACTATAATAAAGTTATTAACCCCTAAACCTCCGGCCTCCCACATCTCCGGCACTAAATAAAACTATTAACCCCTAAATTGCCGGCCCCTCACATCACAAAACACTAAAGTATTAACCCCTAAACCTAACACCCCCCTAACTTTAAATTAAAATTACAATATAACTCTATTTAAATAAATAAAAACGTACCTGTGAAATAAATATAAACCTAACATTAAACTATAAATTAACCTAACATAACTAATCTAATAAAATAAAAAATACTACCAATTAAAATATCTAAATTACAAATTGGGGGGACTTTGTATTTTTTTACAGGTAAAAGAACTGATTTATTTAGGGCAAAAGGCCCTTTTAAGGGCTACTGGTAGTTTATTGTAGGCTAGGGGGTATTTTTATTTTGGTGGGCTTTTTTTTATAGAGCTATTAGATTAGGTGTAATTGTTTTATTTTTGATAATTTTGTTTATTTTTTGTAATCTTAGTGTTTTTTATTTTTTATAATTTTAGTGTTAATTATGTTTGGTAAAGTTAAATTTTTAAAATTTTTCGTAGGATTTGTTATTTTTTAGTTGTAATTTAGATTTTTAATTGGTATTATTTTTTTATTTTAGTACATTAGGTATGTTGGATTAATTTATAGTTTAATGTTAGGTTTATATTTATTTCACATGTAAGTTTTTATTTATTTAAATAGAGTTATATTGTAATTTTAATTT
Source organism: Bombina bombina (assembly GCF_027579735.1). Classification (NCBI taxonomy): domain Eukaryota; kingdom Metazoa; phylum Chordata; class Amphibia; order Anura; family Bombinatoridae; genus Bombina; species Bombina bombina. The sequence continues at coordinate 1,030,925,302 of NC_069503.1, read as the reverse complement.
AAAGTTAGGGTGAGTGTTAGGTTTAGGGGTTAATAGTTTATTTTAGTGTTTTGCGATGTGGGAGACCAGCGGTTTAGGGGTTAATGGGTTTATTTAGTGGCGGAGATGTGGGAGGCCAAAAGTTTTAAGGGTTAATAACTTTATTTAGTTGAGGCAATGTCAGGGAGTGGTGGAATAGGGGTTAATAACTTTATTACAGTGGCGGTGATGTCGGGGTGCGGCGGTTTAGGGGTTAATATATTTAAATAGTGTTGGCTATGTGGGTGGATGGCAGATTAGGGGTTAATAACTTTATTTAATAGTCGCGATGTGGGTGGCGCGAGATTAGGGGTTAATTGGTTTAATATAGTGTTTACTATGCGGGGGTGGCGGTTTAAGGGTTAACACTTTAGTTATGAGTTTTGTGAAACTTTTTTGGGCACAAAACTCATAACTACTGCTCTCAGATGGCGGTGTGGATCGTGTCGGTATAGGCTGTAACGCAAGCAATTTAGTCTCACCACACAACTCGTAATACCGGCGCTATGAAAATCTCATGCAAAAACGTATTTTTTTTGAGTGCGGGATTGACGTTGCATTACTGGCTGAAGTGCTTGCGATATAGCTATACCGACATGACTCCCAATAGTGGCATTACTGCTTTTATGCTGAAATTGACATTTTTTCAGTGTTAAAAGCTGTAATGCAAAACTCGTAATATAAGTGATTATTAACTCAACATTCACATAAATATGGAAATCACCAGAGGTGTAAGAATAATCCCGATCAGATTACCAACCAGGGTTCCGGCATTGCACAGGCAGCCAATTATGCAATATTGAATGTGAGCAGCTGAGTTATATAACAAATATAGCTATAATTTAGTTTTACACAGAGTAAGTTAATAAATAACACTGATGAAATAGAGCCAATCATAATCACTGAAACATCTTTCATTTATACATACAATACACTATTGCCTATGCATGAATGAAAGATGTTTCAATGATTACGATTAGCTCTATATCAGTAGGCTGACCATATTGCCGCTTTAAAAAGGGACACATATGAAAAATACATATGTCAGGGCTGTTTTCAGGGCTGTTTAAAGAAATGGTTTTGTATAAGAACCCTCACATATGTATTTTTCATATGTGTTCCTTTTTAAAGCGGCAATATGGTCAGCCTATATATCAGTAGTGTTAGTTATTAACCTAGTCTGTGTGTAACTAAATTATAGTTATACTTAGAAAAATGTATTCTTTATGTCTGTTTAGATTTTATTTTGGAAAGAAATGTAACTTAAAGTTTCTAAATTACATTATTATAAAGATATGGACCTTTGTAATTGTATCTCTCATTTTTTATTTTTTATTTTATTTTTAAACATAAATACATATATTATTGGACCTGTATTTCTGTCTGTTTTTTTTTTTTTGTATTGACCAATAAGAGGTCCCAGCTAGTCTACCATAAGGTAAATATTAAGAAAAAATGAATATACACCAAGAGATCATTGGTTCACCAGATATGTTCAGCTTGCTCCCAGTAGTACATTGCTGCTCTGTCAACAAAGGATAAGAAGAGAATTAAATACATTTAATAATAGAAGTGCAACAAACACATGTATATGCATTTGTAGATCTTTGTGTTTTACACTACCACACAAATATATCTGGCTGCAAAAAGTGCAGAATGTCAAGATCAGCCTCCATATTTGTAATTTGTTTGTATAATGGAAATATCAAATTTCTGCTCACTATCCTTTACTAGTAATTACGAAATTGTTAATACCATAACTTGCATGCTGTAAACATGACATATCTGCCAAATAAAATCAAGCTGTCACAGCACAAATATATGGTGAGCACACTTTAAAAATCAGTTCTGTAGAAAGTTACAAAATATTAAAATGAACTACTCCAAGGTTTCTGTCAAAGTCAAAGGCAGATCAGATTACCTTGTCACAAAAATATCCTCATGTCACTAAGTGATCTTAAGAAAAACAGTAAATACAAGCAGTGTCTTTTCAGCTATGACTGATTCCATTCAAAGGGAACAGCAAAAAGCTAAACTGTGAAACAGCAATTATCAAACCATCACTTTTCTGGACAAGAACAGACAGAAAGAAATATAGACCTAATGTAGAGTAAAAAGCAAGAAAACAACTTGTTGTTATATTGTAGATGAATTGTTTAAACTTCATGAACTAATAGATTTACACAGAGTGTTTGATATGTCAATATAAAATGAAATAGATTAGTAGACTAATAAACCAGGTATAATTGTTTTAAATAAATAAGGCCAAGATTACTAGTGTATCGCAAAAATATTAGCTCTGTTATATACTTACATTGATTAAGCACAATCAATAGCACTTTTTTTGCGCTCATATTACAAGTAGAAAGTAATATTTTAGTGCTCAAGCAAAAGTCTATTGTGTGCTAAATCTCTGACACGTTAGACTTCTAAAGTGCTCTGAAAAACTCATGTTGGCTATCGCTTGAACATAACCTAAAGCTATATTAAGCTGATGGTCAAATAGTTCTTCACTTCCTTTTAAACTATGGTTTTGTATTGAAATACAAGTTTAAACACAGCACACATACATAGACACATGCCTATATACACAAACATACAGTATATATATACTGTATACATATATGTCAGTATATGGCCGGGTTATAATACAATATATTTTATAATACTCTTTAAAATAAACCCCCAATAAAATGCATATACCAAACAATAAAATTAATGTAAATTCCAAAAATCTTTGTATTAGTTAAAATTTATAGACATATTGAATTATATTTATATAAAAACCAGAGATGAATCAAACTATACATGTTTAAACTGTTATAATATGCTATGCAAAGATCATTAAAATTACCTTATTTATTAACCTTATTCACAATTGAATTTCATTAAAATACCACAAAAAGATACCAAGATATGAGTCACAAACATTTAGACAGTACAATCAGCTATATAGCCACAATTTATCCTATATAATTCCATTTTAAAACATAAGAAATTGTATATATTATTTGTACAAACAGCCAACTCCTATGCCAATTTATCTAAGCAGAAATAAATTCTTAGATATCTACAATTAAGACAATTCTAATATATATATAAAGAAAGTTCATAGGTATATGCACGCTCACCAACAGTTAAACTGCCAGGGTGCTCTCAAAGATTCAATAGACATGCATAGGATAAAGCACTCACTGGACTTCAGACTTCAAACGTGATAAAATTTATTTGATGTGACGTTTCAGGACTTCACACGTCCCTTCCTCTGACAAATGAAAACTCCAAACAAACAGACTTATAAAGGCATACAAAACCCTCCCCCAGCAGAAACTCCAATCACCGGAGATCATGTGCAAAAAACTTTGGTCAAAAACAATATTTGTAAATATGTGCTCAATATATTTTTACTTACATTCAAAAGTTAATAGTGAAAAAAATTAAGCTGTTTCCACAGCATCAATGAAGATTGACAAAAATGTATAGTGAAAGTATTAAAATAGCTTTAACAATGCCTCTTGTCCTCAAATTGAATCACATTGCAATCCGCATTACACCCGTATGCAAAAAGTGGACTATCCCAAGTGACATACCATACTCACGTCACAATGGGATACTCCCCACCACATAATTAATTCTAATACTATGCTGTTAGAGGCTCCGTGGCTACTTATAATAAGGAGCTAATCCCTTCAATTCAGTTCCACATAATCATTCACAAACAGATGTACCAGAAAACTAAATAGATTGCTGTAAGTAGCACTAGTTACATACCGATCTGTTATTACGGTGCTTGAACACGCCCCCTCAATCACTATTGGACTGACCATCATGTTGCCTTAGCAACGAAGAAAACAAAGGCGTGCTCAGATGCCTACGAAGTAGATATACTAATACCTGGATAACGGAGGTTCAAATGCACGCCCCCTGTGGGCATACCTCATTCTCTATTGAACTGGCCCTCAAGTTGCTATTAGCAATGAGGGAAAACAAAGGCGTGCTCAGATGTCAACGAAGTAGATATATTAATAACTGAATAGTGGAGGATCACATACACGCCCCCTCTTGGCACACCTACTCTCCCATTGATCCATACACACGCCCCCTCAGGGCGCATCTTCTCTCTCATAAGCTAGAAACGTCAGAGGTGTAGTTCTATCTATGAGTTTTTAAACACATTTTTTGCGTATAGATTAGGTTTTGGTTGTATATAGTTTCGTTTACTTTTCATTAACTGGATTTTATCCACTGAACTACACCTCTGACATTTCTAGCTTATGAGAGAGAAGTGTGTATGGACCAATGGGAGAGTAGGTGTGCCAAGAGGGGGCGTGTATGTGATCCTCCGCTATTCAGTTATTAATATATCTACTTTGTTGGCATCTGAGCACGCCTTTGTTTTCCCTCGTTGCTAATAGCAACTTGAGGGCCAGTCCAGTAGAGAATGAGGTACGCCCACAGGGGGCGTGCATTTGAACCTCTGTTATCCACGTATTAGTATATCTACTTCGTAGGCATCTGACCACGCCTTTGTTTTCTTCGTTGCTAAGGCAACATGATGGTCAGTCCAATAGAGATTGAGGGGGCGTGTTCAAGCGCCGTAATAACAGATCGGTATGTAACTAGTGCTACTTACAGCAATCTATTTAGTTTTCTGGTACATCTGTTTGTGAATGGTTATGTGGAACTGAATTGAAGGGATTAGCTCCTTATTATAAGTAGCCACAGAGCCTCTAACAGCATAGTATTAGAATTAATTATGTGGTGGGGAGTATTCCATTGTGACGTGAGTATGGTATGTCACTTGGGATAGTCCACTTTTTGCATACGGGTGTAATGCGGATTGTATTGTGATTCAATTTGAGGACAAGAGGCATTGTTAAAGCTATTTTAATATTTTCACTATAAATTTTTGTCAATCTTCATTGATGCTGTGGAAACAGCTTAATTTTTTCACTATTAACTTTTGAATGTAAGTACAAATATATTGAGCACATATTTACGAATATTGTTTTTGACCAAAGTTTTTTGCACACGATCTCCAGTGATTGGAGTTTCTGCTGGGGGAGGGTTTTGTATGCCTTTATAAGTCTGTTTGTTTGGAGTTTTCATTTTTCAGAGGAAGGGACGTGTGAAGTCCCGAAACGTCACATCAAATAAATTTTATCACGTTTTAAGTCTGAAGTCCAGTGAGTGCTTTAGCCTATGCATGTCTATATATATATATATATATATATATATATATATATATATATATATATACATATACGATAAGAATTGTAGGGAGAGAGTTATTATATTTATGTAACTTAGCAATTTCAACCTATACAGTTACTAATACCAAAAGGACTACTAGGTATACCTTTAAATACCAAAATTGTGGGGCAGACCCTATTATTAGATATTATATAAAATAAATAAAGTTAAGAAAAAAGTAAATGACTAGGGATTTCAGCACTCTAAACCTTTACTCTTCTGGGCCCCAGACGGAAAAAGGCACCAACCACACAATGATCAAGAGAAACCAGACAGGCTTGTCGTCAAATATAGAGACATTTATTCACAACAACATTTCAGTATGTCACTAAGTGATGCATCACTCTAATACACAATAGCATTATATTCCAAGTTTATATACAAGATCGGGTAATCAACCCTTACTTAGAACAAAATAGAAACAAGAACTATTATAGATGATTATTAAATAATGTCATATTATTATGGCATTCTGCTATGCACATGCATGTATAATCATAGCTATTTCATGAGGTAAAAACATCCTCTTTAGATTAATGCCATAATAGATGTGACTTCACACAGCATACAACAATTACAGTAGCAACTGCAATATTAATATACAACAACTTGCAACATTTTTCGAGGTAAAAGCGTCCTCTAACATTTTTGCTGCAATATTGTGCCATTGCTTGCAAACTGTACACAAACCACAACCATGTTATCATTCATGCTGTGGTAGATTTAAATCAACTGAGGTAAGAGCTTCCTCCTTTAAATTTTCACCACTTAAGGTTTGATTAGGCTTGGCTTGTGAACTTAAATCACCATCTTTAACGTGCTTTATTGTGAAAAGATTTTTGTAGCATCAAAACAAAGTGTCCTGATATTTGAGGCAAAGGCCTGTTCAGCACAGCGTGTTCCATCCTATTATGTGCACATAACCCCAGAGATGAAATCAGCATTCAAATAACAGTACCTTAGTTGAGCCGTGTCTTCCAGCGTATTACCTGTACATTTAGGTGAACAACCGCTACGGCTTTAAGAAATGCTTATCCAAACGAAGTTGTTTCCCGGTCAATACCAGATCAGAGTGTCATCACTCCCTCTTGGTTTGTGCTTCGCTCAGGAAAGGAACCTCCATTCAGCTGCCACAGGTGTGCTCTGTTTCTTTGCATAGCCTTAGCATAGTCGATGTACGTTTCACCCCACAATGCCTTGCGATTATTCTGGGCCTCTTCAGGACTATTTTGCACAGGTATTCTCACCTCCCTTATCAAGGGTAGAATTTGCATAGAGGGTGTAGCTTAATAGTAACAAAACGCTACTTCAAATTTAAATGTGTCATCACTCCCTCTTGGTTTACGTAAAAGATACTCCTGATTTGTTGAAAAAGTTGGATGGCATCACGGTTGACAATGACACTATTTTAGTGTCACTGGATGTAGAAGGCTTATATTCCTCCATTCCGCATGAAATAGGAATGGAGGCATGTAAACACTTCTTAAAATCAAGGGGACAATCCTTTGATAAACACACTCATTTAGTTTTAGATTTATTGAGATTTGTTTTGGAGAATAATGTTTTCCAATTTGATAAAGCATTGTATAGGCAATGTAGGGGCACAGCCATGGGGGCAGTATGTGCCCCTACCTATGCATGTCTTCATCTTGGGTTATGGGAACTCTTTGATGTCTATGAAAAATATAATCATATTTTCGAATCACATATCTCACTTTGGTTGAGATATGTGGACGATATTTTGATTTTATGGAAAGGTCCCATTGAAATTCTGAAAGAGTTTGTAAATAACTTAAACATAAACAACCGCAAACAACTAAAATACAAAATGCTCTTTTAAATCTTTTAAAACATAGAACAATCATACATCACCAACTTGAACCAATAAATGCTTCAATCCTTTCCAAGTATATTTAGATCACCTCATTTAAAGAAAAGTTATGGCATAGATCAAGAGTTAGTCTCAGTTTTTTGTTTAAAGTTGATTGTGTCCCAAGTATGGCATCCAGTTATCAATCAGACCAGTGTAAACAGACCAAAGCCTCAAGACTGTCCTCTCTTGCATTCAACGTTTCTGTATATAATCATTAGTGATCTGTTTTTATTTTGGTAATGCCCATGGATGCTTTTCCCTCTCATTGGTTATCTGGAAAAAGGTTTCCCTGATTGGCTCTACATGGATTCTAATAGTTAATATATTTGGCTGTCATATCATTCTAATCCTCTTGGGGGCAGCAGGCAACCAGCAAATACAGTCTCACCATCAATCACTGCTAATCCAAATATCTCCCTATATAATGATTATTTAACATACTATAACTTATTGCATTAATCAATTACAATATTAATTATAGAAGGGGTAATATCATGTAATTTTTCTGATTACTTCAATACCAAACACATTATGTTTTTAACATCATATTACTACTATCCCAAAACCCATTTAAAATTGCACCTGGTCATTTCCCCACATTTATATAAAAACACAGCATATTTCATATTCAGTACACCTCTTTATGGGACAACCGCATGTGTATTTGTTAAAATGCCTGAAAAATAAAAAGAATAGGTTATTTATATTTTTCATTTAGCAGACATTTATATTTAATATTATACAAACAGACAATTTCATATCAATTAACGTTCTTCCTGTCATTTTCCATTAGCTTCCTGTAACACAGAAAAACTGTATTTATTTTTGAAATAACAAACATTCTATATACACTAATGCAGTCATTCAAGTCATTCATTTAATTCATTACAATCTGAATTGTATTTCCCCAGATCCCTATATAGAAATTTAATACAGTATTTAAAATTATACCAGCTGTATTTTAAAATGAACCCAAGAGTTACAATGCAACATGTATTATTGCTGGTCAGCACAGATGTTGATTCAATACACAGCAGGGACAATTTAAACATAGGTGACACTTTAGCCATTTATTTAGCTAAAAATGTTTTCTCTATGAGTCCCAACAACTATATATATATGAAAAAAATATATATATACAGTATATAATTTTCTTTTAATATATTATTTAATAATACTCAGATACCGTGACATAAATCGCCCTTCCAATTTTAAATATATGTAGGACATATATGTATTTGAATTGGCTTACAGTCAGTGGTATTTGGTGGGTGTGTTGACAGTCTGCATCATAGACAGTCTTCTATGAAGAGAGTCCGTCATTTTTTAACCTTCATTCTCATTAGCTAGGCATCTTAAAATTACAATATTTCTTTAGTGCATTTGGGGATATGATACTTTGTTCTCCCTCTATGACTTGTAGTTGGGATTTAGGATGGCACGCTTGCAACTGATTAATATAGACCCATTTATCCATTAAAGTATAATTTTTAGGTATCCTAATTTTATAGGCAACTAGAGATGTTTTGTCAGTAATGACAAAAGGACCCTTCCATGATGGAAGGAATTTCTTATCCTTAACCTGATCTCTTTTAAAGTTATAAAGATAAACATTATAATTTATTTCATATTTCTTTTTGGACGTTTTGAGATCATACTAGGTTTTAGTGGCAGTTGTGGCCTTCTCTAAGTTCCTTTGAGCAAATGCAAAGGCATATTGCAGGTGCTTTCTTATTTTATCTTATATTGATGTGTATTGGCGGCATTTATCAAGTTCTGGTCTGATGTACGGTACAGTAGATGTTGAGGTAGAACCATCCTTCTACCAGTCATCAATTCAAAAGTTGACATCTTGGTAGCACTACTTGGAGTTGCTCTTAATGCCATTAGGACTAGAGGTAATTATACATCCCAGTCTTTACCCGTCTCACACACACACTTTTTGAGGATTTTCACAATGGACTGGTTGTAACGCTCTACACCACCACTCGAGGCAGCTCTATATGCAATATGGAGCTTTCTTTTGACCCCTAGTATTTTCCACATTTTGGTCATCACTTCGCTAGTGAAGTGGGTTCTCCGATCGGATTTGATTCTTTGGGGCAAACCAAATCTGGAAAACATGTGGTTGATTAGCAAAGCTGCGCATATTTCAGCGCTATTGTTAGGTGCACTGATGCACTCTACCCATTTAGTGAACAGGCATGTCACTGTTAACATGTATTTGTTACCTCTTGATGACCTCGTTACAGGACTAATAAAATCAATTGGTATATGTGACCGTGGCATCACCATCCCCCTTTTCTGCAATGGCCCTTTATGCGTTGGTGCAGTGGGTTGGAACTGTGGACAGAATAGACACCCTTGACAGTAGGTTTGAACATCTTTCAACATGTGTGGCCAAAAGGCATAATCACGCAATATTTCATACGTTAATTTGACGCCATGATGACCAGATGTAGGAGCATCATGGGCATGTTGAAGCATGAGACCTCTGAACTTGGTGGGTACTACCCATTGCTGGATGACTGTTTTGAAGGTTCTAATTAACAAACCATCCTGTAACTTTAATTGTGACCTGGATTTCACTAAGATTCTAAGATCTTCCTTGCCAATACAATCATCTTTTGAGATGGGGTTGTTTCCAGGATCTTCTATGTGTTTATAAAAGATGCCTGGAATGGGGTCTTCTTTTTGACTAGTGATCAGGTCCTCACTAGGAGAATCCTGACTCCATTGTACCAGGTTAGACTCACTCTGTTGTTTAGCCTGGTTTCTGGTAATGGCTTCTACCTGAATTGTACCCATCAAATGGTCCATATTAAGGAGTTCTCCAGTTCTGGCTCCTTGTTTGGCTAATGAATCCGCAAGATCATTGCCTTCCTTATCAGGACATTGAATTCTTGAATGACCCTTGGTCTTTTTCCAGTGTATGGTTAAACCATTGGTAACCACTATCAATCTTGCAGAACAACTTGCTATGCTTCACTGGTTTGTTGTTAGTTTTCTGCATGCCATTTATTTTCCAAGCTGGCAGGTATTCGACAAAAGGCACATAATTTGAGTCAGTAATGATCACAAATTCCTGAATTCCTTGTTCAATAGCCATTTCAATGGTTTTGAGGACAGCACTTAGTTCTGCTACTTGACTGGATCTTGGTCCAATGTTGAACCCTGCAGAAATATTTGGGAATCCATTTGCCCAAGTTATACCAATGCCAGTGACTAACCTCTGCTCATTTTTCAATAGTGGCATGGTAAGAGCAACCATCATAACATACCCAAGGTAATAGAAAGCAATTGTTCCTCCAGGAAATCATTTTCTAATTACTATTCCCCATGATCCTTAGCCGTACAGTCATGGAGTTCAGCAAGCCCCTGTGCGACTGGATTACTTTTGTTTTGTTTATAGCGAATTTCTAAAGGCCAGCCTTGTAAGGAGAGAGTCCACACTGTTATGCGGCTATTAGACAAGTTCCTCTCTCTTATTCTCTCACTCTGCAGATATAGCAAAGGCTGGTGGGCCGTTTCTACAATAATTTCCTCACCCTGTATATAGCTGGGGAAATTTTCTAGAGCCCATACAGTAGATAAAAGGGCTTTTTCGCAATCACTAAATTTTATTTCTACTGGGGATAGAGTTTTGCTCGCATAAGCAATGACTTTGCTTAAATTATCATGCTTTTGGTATAAGACAGCACTCATGCTTATATCTGTGTAACCTGTTTCTAAGAAGAAAGGTTTACCACCTTCAGGGTACACTAAGCAAGGTGCTTGAGTGAGTTTTACACTGCAGCTCTTTGATAGCTGTCTCTTGAGTCTCACTCCAGTGCCATTTCAGATCCTTCATTAGAAGTAGTAGTGGTTTAGCAAATTCTGCATAATTATCAATGAATTTGTGAGAATAATTCATGATACCCAGGAATAATCTCAATACCTTTAAGTTAGTTGGGTTTTTAGAATTTACTATAGCTTCCACATTTTTCTCCTGAAGATTTAGCCCAGAAGTTTACACGAGTGCGGCACCATTGAGCTTTTTGTAGGAATAATTTGACACCTGCCCTTTTAAGTTGGCTGAGGACGTGTTTAAGCTCTGCAATGTGTTTTTTAAAGTCTGTACTTTTGATTAAAATATCATCAACATAAGATAAGGTCCCCCTTTCCAGTGCATCAGGCATAGCCTTATGCATGAATAAAGCAAATTCATGTCCAGAATTTATGTATCCAAATGGAAGTCTTTGGAATGCATACTGGACCTTTTGGAATGAGAATGTCAGCTTATACTGGTCCTCTTCATGTACCTTTATGGTCCAATATCCCTGCGCACAATTAATGACAGTGAATATTTTGGATCCCTGCATCTGCACTAGGCACTGGTCAATATATGGCACAGGCCAGCCAGACATGTACACTCATTTGTTTAGCTGTCTTAAGTCAGCACACAAATGCCATTGTCCATTGGGCTTGAGAACACCTAGAATAGGATTGTTATAAGAGCTGTGCACCTGTCTGATAATACCTCTTTCTTCCAGGTTCCTTATGATTTCTTAGAGAGAAACATATGATGCTAAAGGAAGTCTGTATTGTTTAACAAAGACAGGTGGTGCATTGGGATCTGTTTGGATTCTTGCAATGTGCAAGTCTGTAGTCCTGTGAATATGATAGTGAAAGACAGCACCTATTTTCCTTTTGGGGCACGGGAAAAGGGTTAGCCAGACCCCAATATATATCCAAGAAAAAGTATTTTTCCAGCCACCAGTTAAACTTTAAAAAGACCTTTATTCGTTTCTTACAGGGTCCATCATATCAACAACAACGTTTCAAACCTATGCCAGGTTCTTAATCATGTCATGTCATGTCAGGACATGATTAAGAACCTGGCATAGGTTTGAAACGTTGTTGTTGATATGATGGACCCTGTAAGAAACGAATACAAGTCTGTAGTCCCACAGTCATAAGAATCAATAGCAAAAATATCCTTGTACTCCATCAGGAGTTCTCGTAGCTGTCGGCATTCATCATCACTGGAACAGCCATTAGCTAAAGATACTTGCTCTTTGACTATTTGCTGAAATCCTGGAAAGATTGCAGGCTGTCCTATTTCATAGGCTTCTTCCAACCTAGAGGTGAGGACCCCTTGATTATAATTTACATTGCCCCCATGACTCTGGGTATTGGGGTATTCTTGTGCTTTGATCAGTTGATCAAATACTAGAGAGGCTTCTTCAATTTTACAGATGCCTTCCTTTGAGCTGAAGGGATAAATATACTGAATTGTAAATAGTCCCTCTGGCATAGATGCAAAGGATTGTTTTATTAATTGTTCTTCAGTTAAGTATCATTCAGGTATTAGCCTAATTACATTATTCTGGAATCCAAAAGTGTAATAACTTGATTCCAGCACATATCCTATGGTAGTTCCCTTGGATAAGGTTATATCCTGTGTGGTCATGTTATGCCCAATAACATGTATTGGAATAGCTCCAATATTTACCAAAGGAGTATGGCTCATTGTTATACCCAGATTTTGCATTCTATGGGTGTCATGCTTCTTATCCTCACCTATTGTAACATAGCACTGGCCCTTTAAATCCCCTGCAACTGCCATAAATAGCAACAATCCTCACTTACTCATTGCTTGGTATTGATTCATTCCGGACCAGTCCTGAGCTCCACCCTCTACCTGCACTCTGTGCAGCAACCGCTTCCTGAGCCCTGTCTCATTCAAGCTGCTTTCCTGTGAAGTGAACTGCTCCGCTAACCGGAACTCTGGCCTCTGTGACGTCACACGCCACTCTCTGCCGACTTCAGCTGCTATCTTACCGCTCTCAGCACTTACCTTACTTGTGGTTATACCGAAGTCCAGTCTCCAACTTTAGGTCTATCAGGTACCAATATTAAGGGGGTTCTTTTGCTTATATTGTTATGCTGCTCAAACTATACACTTTGCCGCAATCTTCTATGTGCACTAGTTACAAGAGCTCATGTTACTTTACAAGTATCCATTTTTCCCATTGCTTCCAAAACACCTTAAGCCTTTTCCATTCCTTGTTTTGTGCACAAACATATATATATTCAAGGTATAACGTTAACAATAATTTCATAATTGAGGTTAAAGCAACTAGTTACACTGCTGAATTGTATTAATCCTGATACTTCAGCTATAGTGCTTGCTGCTGCTTTCTTTATTTTTACTTCCTTTCTTCACATATTAACTGCTAGTTGTGTGTGTGCTAGGTTATCACATATTACTAAAGGGTAATATCTATGTGACACCCTGCTACACACTTAGCTGCACCATTTATATATATATATATATTTTTTTATCAGTAGCTGTGGTCCACTCTAACATATGTCTCTTTTTTCAGACATTACAATGGGAGAGACAAATTAGTGTTTCAGAAGTTTTTAATTTCTGACCTCTTTTTAACTGTAAGGGTAGGAGGAATCTATCAGCCCGAGCAGGGATTATAACATCGTTAGACACCTGCATATTCACAGCATATGGCATTTGCTGGTTTGATTTCAGGGCTGCATTTTCATCCTGAAATACTTCAGGGTCCCCCCTTAACCTGCTCCAGAGGCAAGAGTTAATCAAATCTATTTTTATGGCATATCTATGTAAGAGATCATTGCCAATGTGTATTTGATTATGGGGAGTATTTAAAACTAAAAACAGGTACTTCGCTGGTTTATTATCTATAGATATAGATAATAAGCACTTTGCTGTGATGTTATAGCTTTCAGATCTGTCATCCAGGCCATGGACACAGTGGTCTTGGGGAGAAAATATTAATTATTTTAGGTTCAGCTATCTGCGCTAATAATCATTTGCTTATATAGCTAGCTTCCTGCTTTAAGTTTAATTTAACATACTTGGTTTTCCCAAGGTCATGCACTTGCATAGGGATAAATAGATCCTCTTTAACTCTCTCAATTCCTGCAAGGTATTGAGCGTGGCCTCCCCCCTTAGGGATGTTATGATCCTCCGTGTGGAGAGATATGGTTAATATATCGCCGTCTAAGGAAATATTTGCTATCTTTCCAGGCGAAATTTTAAAAGCATTACCATCAGAGCCACTTAAAGGAGTCTGATCATCTATCTGCAGGATAGTTACTTCAGGTACAGAGTTATTCCTGAAATGAATCTCCACAGCATCTGGCTTCTCTTCCAACACGTGACAGTTATGTCGGGTGTGAAATATATTGGATTTCTCATAATTTATAGGCCTTTTTACTTGTGACCAAATTACATTATTTATGAAATCAATTATGGTGCTTAATCACTTCAGGAGATCACTACCAATTATTAAACGATCAGTTGGCAGATCTACTATATTGACAGGGTGTCTTATGACCCTGTTCCCCAGTTTAAATTTTAACCATGCCGTACCGTAGACTTTTAGAGAGTCACCCTCAACACCTATTAGTGAACCATCAAATTCTTTTATTTTAGGTTTGTGGGGTGTTAGCTCATTTAGCTATGTGTAGTACCTGTGGGATAAAATAGTCACCTGAGATCCAGTATCAATTAATCCCATGATAGGGTTAGAACTGAATCCTGGAGCTCAGCTAATATATAATATCTCCTTGCAGTTTCTACCATTTCACACATAAAATTGGCATGATTACACAATTGTGGGCTTCGCCATGTGTTACCTGAATCAGCCGTGTTACCTGATGCAGAAGAAATTTCAATCTTACCGGTCCCCTCTATAATAGGGTCAACTGGGTTCTTGTGTACTGCATCTGTGGAAATAAGGTTAAGAGAATGCTGCAAAGGAAGAGAATGGTTAGAGTTTCCCGACTGAGGTTGCTCGTCATCACAGCTAAATTGTCCGTTTCCGGTCTGTAGGGAGAGAATATGATTAGTACCATTATTGACATTCGTCATTTCATTTGGTTTATCTCTTCCCCCTCTTTCAGGCAATACTGCAGTATTAATGACTGTGCCTGTGACCCACTGCTGGTCACTGGCTGTACCCCGAAAAAAGGATTGTTAGGTTGCTGAGCTGTAAAAGCTTGACTCATATTAGTAAATAGTGTACATAATTGACTAACTTGTGTGCTGAGTTGGCCCACTTGAATGGACAAGCTATCTTTACCCATGTACCGATTTTTTGATGTCCCAGAGTATTGATTCCTTAGTCCTTGGGATCCCTCAGTATCATAGTTATTTCTCCTATTTTGATGTGGTTGTCTTTGGGGTTCAACTTTTTCAGCATTAGTATTTTGGGGAGCACTATTTACTTGGGGTGTCTGGTTACCCTGAGAGTATTTTTGCCACTTTTGGTATTTATTTTTACAGGGATACCAATTATTTTATGGGCGTTCATTTCTTTGGGGATAATTATTTACCTGGGTATGCCCCCCATTTTGGGTATAATCTCTCTGCACCTCAGCCCGTGTTGGGGGAGGGGCGGAGTTAAAACTTTGTGGGGATGGCCTGTTTTCTCGGGCCACCTCGTCATAGGTTTTCTTTTAAGACTCCAATTCGAGGGGGCTAGGTGACATCCTAGTTTCTGCCACAATTTTGGGGTTGGGTTTTGGTTCACCGGACTGCTGAATAGAGTATATCTTTGTTCTCTCTTTGATCAGCCAGTCTAATGAGCAGTACTCATCAAAATCTCTAGCTAAGTTAACTTTGATGCGTGCGGGCAATGCTTCGAAAAATAAATTCACAAATTCTGGGCATTTAAATATGGGATAATCTTCAGCCATACTGTCCGCATTTTTCAGTACAGAAAGGAATTCTACAGGACTACATTTTAAACCGTATACAGCTATTTTCTCTGCAGTTTAGTGCGATATTGCCCGAATTTTTTTCTGCACTGTCGTTTTGTGTCATTCCAGGAATGAATATTCATATCCTTTAGTGAAGCAAAGAATTTGTGATATTTACCTTCAAAAACCCAGGTCAGAAATTCAATATTTGACTGCTCACTTGTAACATTCATTATAGATAAAGCATTTTCAAAGGTCTCTAAGTGGTCAATTATAGAGGTGGTTGCCTTGTTGGAGAACCTATGTACTGCATCCTTTCAGAAGGTAATTATTTTAGGGGTATCATATACTTTATTAGATATATCTCGGTCTTTCCTAGGGGCCTTATTTTTGGGGTTGGAGCATTCCCTATATTCACTATGGGGAGACTCCCTACATACATTAGTTCAACGTGGGCTATTTGGGTAGTTAGCTCCGCCCTCTGACTCACTATAATCAATATCCTCCCCCTCTGAAGTGTAGCAGTTCTCTGAATTTAAAACATGAGGTGATTGTCTATTTGGGGGGTTTATTTCTGACCCAATAGGGGTCCTCTGTTTAAATTCTTCTCTAAATTTCTGCATTTCAATTCTGATTTATTCTTTAAGAGATTCAGAATTCTCTGCATTATCCTCAATGCTAATAGAGGGGTTTTCATTATGACGATGCAACCTTTTTAAACCACTTAATTCTCTCTGGCTTTGTGCGAGTTGTTTATTTAACTCTTGTATTTTAGCTAGTAAATTTAGGTTGTGCTTATCTAAGGCGGCTATATTATATTTTTCATTTAGCAGACATTCATATTTAATATTATGCAAACAGACAATTTAAAATCAATTAATGTTCTTCCTGTCATTTTCCATTAGCTTCCTGGAACACAGAAAAACTGTAATTATTTTTGAAATAACTTAAACATTCTATATACACTAATGCATTAATTCATTTAATTCATTACAATCTGAATTGTATTTCCCCAGATCCCTATATATACATTTAATACAGTATTTAAAAATTATATCAGCTGTATTTTAAAATGAACCCAAGAGTTCCAATGCAACATGTGTTTTTGCTGGTCAGCACAGATGTTGATTCAATACACAGCAGGGACAATTTAAACATAAGTGACACTTTAGTCATTTATTTAGCTAAAAACATTTATGACGATGCAACCTTTTTAAACCACTTAATTCTCTCTGGCTTTGTGCGAGTTGTTTATTTAACTTTTGTATTTTAACTAGTAAATTTAGGTTGTGCTTATCTAAGGCGGCTATGTCTTGGGCAAATTCATCAATTTTATTTTCGGCTATATTTAAATTCTCTTCTCATTTGCGTGAGGAGCGAATACTATCTTCTAGCCCCTGTATTTTCAATCCTTTCTCTATGAGGTATAGCGACATTTCGTCAATAATGCATATTACAAGGGGCCAAGATTTTATTATTAGTTCGTCTCGCATTTTGAGATTTTTGCATTGATTAATTTTTAATAATTCTTGGAATAATTCACTTTTTTCATTCCACCTTCCATCTTCAATAGCAATATTTTTAGCCTTAATTTCAAGCATATCCATATAATCATTTAATTCACCCGCAATATTAAACTTCTCTTTAATGTGGCCTATAATGTCCATCTTAAGGACATAGCCTGGAGTAAGGGGTATTGTCGGGGAACAAATTTCAACGCTATGTACAGAATAAAATGATTAACTTCTGGTTACAGACATTATATTGGCTTAGTATTTAGTTAAATTAAAACGCTAATACAATTTTGGCTAATAAGAAGATTTTTTTTATATTTTCAAAAATAATAATATTAATTTTGAAATATGAAAAATTAATATTTCAATTTTTCAAAACAAAATTTAATAATTTTTTTTCTTTTGTTTTTCAATAATAATTTCTATTTACTACAAATATATCATATCAATGTGATAAATAATAATCATAACTTGTGCAAAGTGCCTCCAAATAATATGTCAGTATATGGCCGGGTTATAATACAATATATTTAATAATTATTCTTTAAAATAAACCCCCAATAAAATGCATATACCAAACAATAAAATGAATGTAAATTCCTAAATTCTTTGTATTAGTTAAAATTTATAGACACATTGAATTATATTTATAGAAAAGCAGAGATGATTCAAACTATACACGTTTAAACTGTTATAATATGCTATGCAAAGATCATAAAAATTACCTTATTTATTAACCTTATTCACAATTGAATTTCATTAAAATACCACAAAGAGATGCCAAGATATGAGCCACTAACATTCAGACAGTACATTCAGCTATATAGCCACAATTTATCCTATATAATTCCAATTTAAAACATCAGAAATTGTATATATTATTTGTGCAAACAGCCAACTCCTATGCCATTTCATCTAAGCTGAAATAAATTCTTAGTTATCTACAATAAAGACAATTTTAATATATATATTTATATACAGTATATATATATATATATATATATATATATATATATATATATATATATATATATACTGTATATATATATATATATATATATATATATATATAGATAGATAGATACAGACAGACAGACAGATAGATAGATAGATAGATAGATGGATAGATACAGAAATATACAAATTCACACACACCTTGATCCCTTCCCAAACCTTCACCACCACTGTCAAAACATTTCAATGATAAAATATTATCATTGCCTGGCCATTACCACTCCAACATAAATTTATATATTCTTTCAGAAACTCTCCCGCATTTCTATCACTTGTACTTGATGGTGAGTTACCTAAGAATTGAATAGATCTTAATTCGATGTCTGTTTAATATATGAAAGTTGGTAGGTCAAATTATATATAGGATTCGGATCATTGGATTCCAGCAAGGTTGGTACTGCACATTTTTTTTTCTCTGTCTCCCTTATGTGATTTATTTATTTATTTATAAAATATTTTACCAGGAAGGATACATTGAGATTTCTCTCATTTTCAAGTATGTCCTGGGATTGATGGGGTAACATTTGTAGGAGGTTAGTTGAACATGAACTGTATGGATGGAGCTGCGTCTCCCGAATCATGCTTTTTTTTTTTTTTTCTTTTTTTGGGACTAGTTTTTCTTTTTTGTGAATGACCCATTTTTTGTTGTATATTTTTTGTGTGCAATGTAAAAGGTGAAGAAAACCAATCAGGATCTTTGATATTGTGCACGTTAATTTCTAAGGTGAAACTGTTATACCCGCCTTTTTTTGTTTTTTGTTTTTGTTATACACTAGTCCTAAAGCCCGTTCACATGGCCCATTTTTTTAAATTACTGCGGTCCCACCCCTTCCCCTCTCTCCCTTCCCCTCTCTTTTGCTCTCTCTCTCCCCTCTCTTTTGCTCTCTCTCTCTCCCCCTCTCTTTTGCACTCTCACCCCCTCTCTTTTGCACTCTCTCCCCCTCTCTTTTGCGCTCTCTCTCCCCCCTCTCTTTTGCGCTCTCTCCCCCCTTTGTTTTGTGCTGTCTCTCCCCCCTCTCTTTTGTGCTCTCTCCCCCTCTCTTTTGAGCTCTCTTTCCCCCTTCTCTTTTGCACTCTCTCTCTCTCCCCCTCTCTTTTTTTCTCTCTCTCTGCCCCCTCTCTTTTGCTCTCTCTCCCCTCTTTCTTTTGTTCTCTCTCCCCTCTCTTTTGCTCTCTCTCTCTCAATACCTCTCTTTTGCTCTGTCTCTCCATCCCTCTATTTTGCTCTCTCACTCCCCCTCTCTATTGCTCTCTCTCCCCCCTCTCTATTGCTCTCTCTCCCCCCTCTCTATTGCTCCCTCTCCCCCTCTCTCTCGCTCCCACTCTCTCTCCCCCTTCTCTCTCCCCCTCTCTCTCTCTCTCTCTCCCCCCCCTCTCTCTATCTCCCCCTCTCTCTCTCCGTCCTCTCTCTCTCTCCCTCCTCTCTCTTTCTCCCCCTCTCTTCTTTTGCTCTCTCTCCACCTTTTATTTTGTTCTCTCTCTTCCCCTCTCTTTTTCTCTCTCTCTTCCCCCCTCTTATTTTCTCTCTCCCCCTCTATTTTGCTCTCTCTCCCCCCTCTCTTGCTCTTTCCCCTCTCTTTTGCTCTCTCTTATCCTATCTTTAGCTCTTTCCCATCTCTTTTGTTCTCTACCCCTCTTTCTATCTCTCCCCCCTCTCTATCTCTCTCCCCTCTATCTTATGTGAGCGACCACTGCCCGCCCCATCATGCCCGACCCGCCCCATCATGCCCTATCCCCTCTGACACCTGGCCACGCCCACTTCTGCCAGCACCATCTGCAAACAGCAGATCAGGTAAGGACTCTAAGGCCAGGTGTGTTTGTCCTCCTGCTGTCTCTACTGTGCATGACAGCTTCGGACAAACACACTTGGCCTTTTATTTTATAGGATTGTGAAAATCTAATAAAAAGAAGAATAAAAAAATAAAAAATAATAAAAACAGCTCAATAATAAACCTTTATTTTACATTTAATATAAATAGAGTGAAATGCTTTATTTGAATATATTTTACATATGGTTTCTTATGGATATATTCAAGCGTTAACACTTTAGTTCAGTTCTCCAAAAGTGTAAAATTTCCAGTACTATTTTGTGTTGCTATCAAACACAACATTTAACTCACTACTTCTAATATTAGCGATAATAGCGAAAAATAACCTGTACCCAGGCTTCACTGCAATAATAGGATGCAATCAGATTGTTTTTTTCCCCTAGACCTGGGGTATCCAGGAAGGGGGGGGGGATTCTCAGGAGACTTATAATTTAAGAATCAATCATACCCAAACCATTTACAAGTAAATAATGTCATCAATTTGTCTTCTACATAATGTTATAAATTAGTCCTCTACAGAGAGCTAAAATTGAGTACATAGTTATGATCTAAATTTTGTACCCACTACATATTTCATTTTTTTTTTCAGTGGATATTAATTCGCGTATTAGGTAATGTAATCTTAAGAAAACACTTTTTTGGGTTGGTTGTCAAGAATTTACATTTTGATGATAATGATATGGTTAATACATTTCAGAAAGATTTTGAATGAACTACTTTTCAGGATTCATGTGATATAGTGACTCTACAACAACTATAAAGTGGAGGGAGTGTCAATTTAAAATCAATCAGTAAAGGCACTACATTTAAGAACAAATCTAAGTTCTATCCAATGCAGAGTAGGAGTACTATTTTAGAAACTATTTTAGAGATTTTCTTTTTTTTTATTTATTTATTATTTTTAAAGCTTTTACAAATATATGTCTGATAAGTACAAATCTCCATATGTTACAATCAAGTTAACATGTCAATAGATTGAGTTATCATGTATGCTTGTTGTACAGTGAGGGAGGGTAGGGTAGGTGGGAGGCAGAGAATCGGGAGGAAGGAAAAAAGTAGAACTGGGAAAACCGGGGAAAAACAAAAGTAAAAAACAGTGCTCACTATCTGACAATTTTGGATATTATTCTTCTGAACTATAGAGTCCATGTCCATATGGCAGTTCCGTCATCAGCTCTCCATGATATCACAGAATGCAACTTAGAGACTTTCTTTAATAGTGTGGAGAAAGATTTAGTCTCTTTAAAATCTAGTTTGGACATCACCAAACAGAATTTAACCAAAGTGGATAATAATGCTCTGATTGAGCTTCAAGGAAATAGAAATTTGGTAAAAAAGACCAGCCCATAAGGGTGGTTCAATTCTGAGCTTAAATCGAGAGAATTATGTACAGGAGGCTTTATGCCAGATACAAAATGAGAATAAGTATGTAGTGTTTATTAGAGATCCTACTCAAGAATTTAAGGCAGAATTAAAAACAGATTTTGGATGATGGTTTAGAACTAGGATATTTAGATCAGAGTACTGTAGATTACCTTAATGTGAAACATCCGAAAGTACTGATATTCCACCACCTTCCAAAAGTACATAAGTCTCTGAGTAATGTACAGGGCAGACCGATTATGAGTGGAATAGACTCAGATTTAGAACATCTTTTACAATGGTAAGATTAATTGCCTTTATATATTTGTGATACTAAACATGTACTAAAGGTGGTACAAAATATTGAATGGCAGTGTAATTATACCTGGTTGACAGCAGATGTATCTTTATACTCCTCAATACTCCATGAGAGAGGAATTGAGGTGATACACTTCTTTTTGGATAACCACACTGAGTATTCCTGTGATTTTCAAGTGTACATTAAGAGAGTGGCACTGTTTCTGTTAACGCACATTTTTTTTTTTAATTTTAAAGTGTCTTCCAACTTATATATAGAGGTTGTGGGAGCTGCACTGCATCTTTGGCGATGAAAATCCTTGCATACCAAATATTTAGCTATATAGGAGATTCATTGATGACCTGCTTTTTATATGAGACATGATTAAAGACATGTAGGGCTCCATGTACTAAGCCGTCAATTCATCCGTCATTGTAGACGCGGCTAAACTCGCCATTACTCGCCGCGGGCTAAATGGTGTCCACTGTTGCTATGTACTAATAATCCCACAATAAATAGACACGTCTAGCCCACCGCGAGCAGTGCCGGAATATTGATAAATTTTACGCCTCACTCGCCGCGACTAAGCTGATGTACAAGGTGTCACAAACGTCATAGTAGTCGCGGGAATAGAATTTTGTTCCTATAAAAGTACAACTTTTGTAAACAACTTTATTATTGTTCCAAAATTTTGGGAGAGTGATTACAGAGCGTTATTTTTTGTGATCTTTATTTACAAATTCGATATGGCTTCATCTGGATCTGAAACCGCTTCAAAATCCAAGAATCCAAGAATGTATTACCTATAATACATTGTCTCTAATAACTTTGATCATAAACTTTATTGATTTGAAACCTTTGATAATTGAAGAGCAACAACAGTTATGTATTTAACTGTTTATCATGAGTGATTTTTAATAACCTTAATTCTTAAAAAAGTAGAAGACAAGTTAATAAAGAAAGTTTTTTATTGATCAACCGAAACTTTAATCTTCAAAATATTGTTCTGAAACCAAGTTCCTTGTTGCCATACCACGCCTATTAGCTTGGTCTACACATATTTCTACACATATTTCTTCTGGTAAATCATCAGCATCTATTGGATCTTCATCTTCTAATGGACTGCCTCTTTTAATTGCTATATTGTGCAGTATGCAGCAAACCAATATAATTTTTGCAACTTTCTCTGGTGCACACTGCATAGCACCACCAGAACGATCAAGACATCGAAACCGCATTTTCAAAAGACCGAAAGTCCTCTCAATAACCCCCCTGGTAGATCGGTGAAACGTACTTGACTTCTGGTCTGTGGGTTGTTATAGGGAGTCAACAGCCATTCTGTACATGAGTACCCTCCATCTCCTAATAGAAGATATAATAAATATAAATATTAATATAAGAATAATTATAAAGATTGAGAACTATACAATACAAATTTAAAGTATACATATTAAAGTCGACAAATTGGGCGCATTTTTTGTACATTGAAATGAGAGACAAATTAGACGCCAGTTATGCTTACCTAGAAGCCATCCTTCAGCCATATTTCCGTCCTCGAACTTTCGGTATAACCCAGTCTGCCTTAAGATGTAAGAATCATGACAGGAGCCAGGAAAGTTAGAACGGACACTGATAATCCTCATGTTGGGGTCACAGACCATCTGGACATTCAAGGAATGGAAATGCTTTCTATTCCTATAGATCTCCTCACGAGCTTGAAGTGGTCTTACATCAACATGGGTACAGTCTATGGCCCCTAGGACATTGGGCATCCCAGCCATCCTATAGAAATTTGACTTGATAGATTGCCATTCTTCAGGGGTAGATGGCAAACAAACATATCGATGAAAAATAACCATCATTGCCCCTATGACTTTGGATAAGTGGCGTGAAAAAGCAGATTGACTCATTCCAATAATGACGCTAGAAACTGCCTGAAAGGAGCTTGTTGCAAAAAAATGCAATGCAGCTAATAGTTTCAGAAGTCCCGGAATAGCTTGTGAACGAGCCGTCATCGGCTCCAAATTATCTTCAATCTCTCGATACAGATGTAATATGGATTCACGATCAAGCTGGAATCTTTGTATGATCTCTCGGTCAGAAAGGCCGTGCAAACCAACCAGTGGAAGGAATACACGGGGGACACAAACTCTCCTTCTTCTAACCATACGATTAGCGACATTTCCAGTATTCTGTCTTCTAGCCCGGATTTGCATCACACGGAGAATAAACAAATACAGAATTCTCTCCATAGCTGCTGAAATGAACAATGTAAGTGCAATGCTGATATTACTGCCTTTTATATATGTCTAGACTGGCATCTAGAGTGACTTTCCTATTGTTTTGTACCTTGCCCGCCACCTAAAAGGTGGCGAGGCAAAAATAACGAGGTGGGGGCGGAGATTGACGCGAGCGGACAAATAGATTTTTTAGTACATTCGTTTTTGGCGAGTTGGTGGTCAAATGTGTCTAATTACAGTGAAAAATGGAGAGGTAGCGATGTTTGGCGGATAAGTACGCTCGCAATTTTAAAGATGCAAGTTTTAACATAATTGACGGCTTTGTACATATCAGTTTGCGAGTTTTGACGCGAGATTTGTTGCGGGTAGCTCGCTGACTGCTTAGTACATGGAGCCCTTGTAGTTTGAAACATTGTTTTTTTTTTCTTGTTGGATTGTTACTGTGTCTTCTCCTTGGTTATACTAAAATCAAAGAAAATTTAACACTCAGTGGAGTCAATAATAATATGATAAATATTTTGTTACAACAATGTATTTTGATTTTGCTATTTTTGGAGAATGGTTGCATTACAACTATTGGCCAAAAGATGGTGCTCACACTTGCTTTTATACACTAAAACTAAAAGTTTTGACGTAATTTATAATAAGATGATATTTACAAGAATATGAGAGTTGTATTTGTTGTATTGCATCTAATTAGGAGAGGTTTTCTCAAGGTATTGTAATTTATATGCAATGAGTCTATGTATTATACACCTCACCCCTTACTGCTAGAAGATTTCTTGTGGTTTTGACAGCCACCAGCTATTAGTATCCATTGGTTACTTTGATAATGTTATAACTGTGCCCTGGTAAGGTTATACATCAATTATTTGAGGGATATTTGTATACTGCAACTGGGTAATTGTGAATATAAATATATAATTTTTTGACATTACAACAATATTGTGTATAGTGCCTGCATTGATTTTCCTACATCTCTCAAATTAATAGAATGTACCCTGACTGAACAGAAAAATGTATGTGTACTTAGTAATGAGGTACAAAAATATTTTATAGAAAATTGTGATATTGAAGTATATTTATTTTATGCTATTACATTTAGCTGCAAAGTTAAGGGTAACCTTGTATTGCCTCTTTACTCAATATTTGTTACATTAAATTCATGTGCTGCACAAGTCAATGACAGAGATTTGAAAATATGTGTATTCCACTTTTATTCTTAATCAATTATGAATGAGGTGTGTTTAAATAAAGCTGGATTGTATGATCATACAGGCGATTTGGCAAAACACTTAAGCCCCTGTGGGAGCTACCCTCTGACTATGTGATATTGCTGTGTTTTATGGACATTTTGACATACAAATTAAGGATTTACGTTTTAATCTAAGAGAGCAGGTATTCTCATTTTCTTCAGCTTTTATTATACCAGCCAATACAGGGCTATGTTTTATGAGTGGACTGGTTTAGCTATCCCCTTCCTGACTTCATCTTGTTGCTTAACACCTAGTACAATTTTTTTGTTGGAGCAGTATTAAAATTGATGAGTGGGCATCACGGCAGTGGGTGAGTAGAAGCATGGCTGCTTTGAGAGTGTTTTCCCATGGAGGAGTGTTGATTTGTGCTGAGTATCTCCTCACCAAAAGGACAGAAGGGCCCATACTCCCAAGTATATGACTTAAAAAGTCTGTATCGAATCCAGACACAGGCTGACTACTTCATGTTTAATGAATATATAAGTACCAGGATTAAATGGGTTGATGGCTCCAATACAAAAACAAAGATTAAGGGCTAAATTGTTGTTAACTTTTAATACCAGCGCTCATTAGCGCAAACTGGTATTACACAGTGGAGCGCAAATATCGCTTTCATTAACCCCTTAACGACGCATGTCGTACAGGGTACGTCACACACAAACTGGTCTTTAAAGACCATGGACGTATCTTGTACGTCCTTATGGGTTACAAGCGGCTGGAAGCGCTCGTGATCGCTTCCAGGCGCTTTCAAGGTATTGCAGTGATGCCTCGATATTGAGGCATCACTGCAATACATGTTTTGGCACACCGATGCAGAGAGAGCCACTCTGTGGCCCTCTCTGCATCGGCCAGCGATGGTGCCGATCGTTGGTGGGTGGGAGCCATTTCAGGGAGGGGGGTGGATGGCCCATCATTGTTGAACTTCCTTCTGGCCAGTAGAGATGTCGGGTGCGCGCGTGGGAGGTGAGGGGCGGGTGCCCACGGGAGCGCGCCCGCCTGCGTGGTAACACGCACCTGCGATCTAGCATTGCAGCATTAAAAATCAAAGTGCTGGGAAGTGGGAAAGAGGGAGATGGGTGGCAGAGGAGGAGGGGGGTTACTTTTAAAAAGTGATCTGGGAGGGGGAGGAGGAGGGTATGGAGGGGGTAGCTACACTACAGAAAAAGTGAGGGGTTTTTTTTATAAAAAATATCAAATTTATTGCAAAGTGGGTACTGGCAGACAGCTGCCAGTACCCAAAATGGTGGGGAATAGTTAGTGGGGGGAGGGTTAGAGAGCTCTTTGGTGGGGATCAGGGAGGTTGGGGGCTAAGGGGGGATCCTACACAGCAGAATATGATATTTTTTTATTTTTTTTAAATAATAATAAAAAAAAATAATTATTTCAGTACTAGCAGACTTTCTGCCAGTACTTAAGATGGCGGGGACAATTGTGGGGTGGGGGAGGTAAGATAACTGTTTGGGAGGGATCAGGGGTTGGGATGTGTCAGGTTGGAGGCTGATCTCTACACTAAAGAGGTGAAATGATGGCATGAAATATATCAAAATGGACCTTTGGGATGTCTTCTAAAAAAATATATATATATATGTGAAGGTTTTTTCAGGGATTCCTGACAGATATCAATGTTCCAATGTAACTAGCGCTAATTTTGAAAAAAAAAAATGGTTTGGAAATAGCAAAGTGCTACTTGTATTTATTGCCCTATAACTTGCAAAAAAAGCAAAGAACGTGTAAACATTGAGTATTTCTAAACTCAGGACAAAATTTTGAAACTATTTAGCATGGGTGTTTTTTTGGTGGTTGTAGATGTGTAACATATTTCAGGGGTCAAAGTTAGAAAAAGTGTGTTTTTTTTCATTTTTTTTCTAATATTTTATAATTTTTTTATAGTAAATTATAAGACATGATGAAAATAATGGTATCTTTAGAAAGTCCATTTAATGGCGAGAAAAATGGTATATAATATGTGTGGGTACAGTAAATGAGTAAGAGGAAAATTACAGCTAAACGCAAACACCGCAGAAATGTAAAAATAGCCCTGGTCCTTAAGGGAAAGAAATTGAAAAATGGCCTTGTCCTTAAGGGCATAAAGCTATATTTAGCACTCCATTTGTAATCTGGCCCTAAGACTGAAAATATATACTATATGAATTAAATGGATACTGTGTTTTTCTTTTTCTTATGTCGCTAAAAAGATTGCCAGCCTCGTTAAGGTTTTCTAAAAATCGTTTGTAACCATCCACTTCTAATACCATATTGTGCACTATTCCTTGTACAAGGTCAAGCTAAGGATAACACACCCTGGATTTTGTTCCACTTGTAATCCAGCCTTAAACAAAGATTAAATATATATTCCAATATTTGTAAGCATATTATATATCAGCAATTAAGATGTGCATTGCAAAAGATATTCATAAAAAATAAATTATTTTAAGTACTGAACCCTACGTTTTTGTTAAAATTATTTACAAGCTTTTACAAATCAAGAGCATGCCAGAAATTTAAACCTTGAGAACTATGGTTGAATCCATATTCCCATTCTCTTTTGCTGTGTCCAACTAGACAGAGCTGTACATGACCTTGTACCCTGAATGAAACAATCACTGTGTAGAATATTTTAAGGTCAGTTAAATTTTAAATAGTGACTGAAGGCACTCTGATATGAGTGGAACAAGCATCCTTGCATAGGTGCTATAGTAGCCTCAAAAATAAACATCATATCACCCATCACACTCCTAAATATAAAATCATTTAATTATATTAAAACTAATCTAATAGTTAAAAATCCACCGGTGGGGAAAAAAAAAGATTTTGTACAAGGTTAATATCCCTCTTTTCAGATCTCACTTTACCACAGATTTATGAAAAGAAATCTTTTGTAGATAGTCTCTTACATAAACGTTCTACATTTAAAGGTACTTATAAAACCGTATCTAATAAACAGTTGAATAGATAGGGCACCAATTATCAATGCTTCAACCCATAATCTACAGTGTCAGCTCATCCAATATGCATGTAATTCAGCTTTTTAATTTATAAAGCTATAAATTTTATTCAAAACAATATTTTTTTCCTGAACATGTTTTCAATTACAATATGTATTCCAGTCTGATCGATTTTACATAAATTCTGCCTGTACTAAGCCAAATTTGAGTAAATTCTCGGTTATCATGTGTCTCGTCTGAAAGTTGGGTGTAAAAGTCCTCAATGTTCAAATGGAATGTGATCCGCATCTAGTCTGGCTTCTAATTTATCAATCTCCACCACCTATAATGCCCAAATTGATGCAAATATATCCGGGTCTAATTTTGATAGAATTTAGTGTCAGACAGTAATTCGGAGGGCTTGAAGTGATGTGGACATTGTCACATATGTTCGCTTCTACTTCTTGAAACTGTGATAAATAGACGTCTTAATCAACATTCAGGGGCATATTTATCAAAGCGTCAATTTCAGTGCATTCGCCGGAGTCAATATGTTCGCCAGACATCGCTGACGCAGATCCACATACGATCCCCTTATTTATTAAAAAACATATTCAAAAACGGGCGTCAAGTACGGAGCGATGGGCATCAGACTGTTGTTAACTAACAGTCATCGATGACGTGGTTATTTGTGTTTTTCCCAACTTTATTTATACCATTTCATTACTGTCCATGAACAAGCTAATCTTTTATTTTTCATCTGTTAATGTCCAAGAAATAGAAAGATTTATACCTCAACAAACAATATCTCATAGAAATGTATTTTTATATTTATTTGTTATGCAAAAAAACTGTTATATGATACTTTCACATAAATTAATGTGTATTTGGATTTCTAGAAGTCATGATATGCTTTTATCTCATACTTTTGTTTTATAAATGATTATTATTGCTAGAATTTGTACATATATCTTTGCATATACTTGTATATACATATATATATATATATATATATATATATATATATATATATATATATATATATATATTGACATTAGATAATTTATTCACTCAAATGGATAATTTACGTAAGAGAGACATTAGACTGGTACTTGACATCAAAACATTTTAGCAATACCAGCAATTGTCACGTATATCTCTAAGTTTCCCTCATTTCATGTAACCTGCCAAGAGTTTATTTCCAAATGGAACCAAGTATTAACATGGTCGCAGAGTCTGATGGACTTACTTATTGATTACAAGAGAAAACAGACAGCCAGATTACGAGTTTTGAGTGCTATAGGGAAATTAACGACTGCAGCATTTTCGGCGGTATTTCACTCCCTATAGTGCTGGTATAACGACTTTAAAAAAAGCCAGCGTTTGTGGGCGATATGGCTGCGTTGAGCTCCATACCGCACACAAATACCAGCTGCTGTTACGTGCTTGCGCACGATTTCCCCATAGACAACAATGGGGAGAGCCGGCTAAAAAAAAGCCTAACACCTGCAATCACGGAGCGTAAACCTCCATAATGCAGCCCATTGATGTCTTTTTATGTTTAAACCTAACACCCTAACATAAACCCCAAGTCTAAACACCCCTAATCTGCTGCCCCCGACATCGCTGCAGCCTACATTACTGTTATTAACCCCTAATCTGCTTCCCCCAAAATCGCTGCAGCCTACATTACTGTTATTAACCCCTAATTTGCTGCCCCCAAAATCGCCGCAACCTACATTACTGTTATTAACCCCTAATCTGCTGCCCCCAAAATTGCTGCAACCTAACTACACTTATTAACCCCTAATATGCTGCCCCAATGTTGCTGCCACTATACTAAAGTTATTAACCCCTAAACCTAACCCTAAGTCTAACCCTAACCCTAACGTAACCCTAACACCCACTATCTTTAACATAATTAAAATAATTCCAAATAAAAATTACAATTAATACCTACATTATTCCTATTTAAAACTAAATACTTACCTGTAAAATAAAACCTAAGCTAGCTACAATATTACTAATAGTTACATTGTAGCTATCTAAAGGTTTTATTTTTATACAGTCCCAGCCGTACACTGAAAGTTCCCTTTAAGGGACGTCATCCAAGGTGGCGTCCCTTGAATTCCGATTGGCTGATAGAATTCTATCAGCCAATAGGAATTAAAGGGTAAAAATCCTATTGGCTGATGCAATCAACCAATAGGATTGAGCTCGCATTCTATTGGCTGATTGGAACAGCCAATAGAATGCAAGCTCAATCCCATTGGCTGATTGGGTCAGCCAATAATATTGAAGCTCAATCCTAATGGCTGATTTCATCAGCCAATAGGATTTTTTACCCTTTAATTCCTATTGGCTGATAGAATTCTATCAGCCAATCGGAATTCAAGGGACGCCATCTTGGATGACGTTCCTTAAAGGGAACTTTCAGTGTATGGCTGGGACCATATGAAGAGGATGCTCCGCGCCAAATGTCTTGAAGATGGAGCTGCTCTGTGCTGGAAGCATGAAGATAGAAGATGCCGTCTGGGTGAAGTGTTCTGCTCGCCTGGATGATAACTTCTTGCCGCTTGGATGAAGACTTCTCTCGGCTTCGTTGAGGACTTCTTGCCGCTTGGATGAAGACTTCTCCCGGCTTCATTAAGGACTTCTTGCCGCGTGGATGAGGACTTCGCCGGCTGGATGAGGATGGATGTCAGGTCATACAAAACTGTAAGTGGATCTTCAGGAGTTAGTGTTAGGTTTTGTTAAGGGTTTATGGGGTGGGTTTTATTTTTAGCTTAGGGTTTGGGCAATGTAAAAGAGCTGAATGCCCTTGTAAGGGCAATGCCCATCCAAATGCCCTTTTCAGGGCAATGGGTAGCTTAGGTTTTTTAGATAGAATTTTATTTGGGGGGTTGGTCGTGTGGGTGTTGGGTTTTACTGTTGGGGGATGTTTGTATTTTTATTTGCCAGGTAAAAGAGCTGATATCTTTGGGGCACTGCCCCGCAAAAGGCCCTTTTAAGGGCTATTGGCAGTTATATTGGCTATTAGATTAGGAGTAATTAGTTTAAATATTTGATCATTTCTTTTTTTATTTTGTGTAATTTAGTGTTTTTTTTTATAATTTAGTTAATTGTATTTGATTAATGTAATTTATTTAATTTTAGTGTAATGTTAGGTTTTACTGTAAGACAGGTTAGGATTTATTTCACAGGTAAGTTTGTATTTATTTTAGCTAGATAGTTAGTAAACAGTTAATAACTATTTAATAACTAATCTGCCTAGTTTAAATAAAAACAAACTTACCTGTGAAATAAAAATAAAACCTAAGATAGCTACAATATAACTCTTAGTTATATTGTTGCTAGCTTAGGTTTTATTTTACAGGTAAGTTTGTATTTAGTTTTAAATATGTATTATTTAGTTAATAATTGTAAGGTTTATTTAGATTTATTTTAATTATATATAAGTTAGGGGGTGTTAGGTTTAGGGTTACGTTAGGGTTAGGTTTAAAGGTTAATATATTTATTTAGTGTTAGTGATGTTGGAGGCCAGAGGTTTAGGGGTTAATAACTTTAGTATGGTGGCAGCGACATTGGGGGCAGCAGATTAGGGGTTAATAACTGTAATGTAGGTGGCAGCGATATCGGGAGCAGCAGATTAGGGGTTAATAGTTTTATTTAGGTGGCGGCGATGTTAAGGGTGGCAGATTAGGGGTTAATAACAATATGTAGCTTGCAGCGATGTTGGGGGCAGCAGATTAGTGGTGTTTAGACATGGTTTTTATGTTAGGGTGTTAGGTTTAAATGTAAATTTTTCTTTCCCCATAGACATCGCTATAGGGAGGTGAAATAACGTCACTTTTGTGGCGTTCATTAAATTCCCTATAGCGCTGAAAACTCGTAATCTAGCTGTCAAGTAGTTAGAGTTGTCTGGGTTCCTCGGATTGGAACCTGGCTATCTACAGGGCTTGTAGCGGGGGTTAAAAAGAGGTTGTGAAACAGACAATCCTGTCTGGAAGTCAAATATCCTTAAATATATAGTATAACTATAAAGTGGCCAAAATAGATGTTTATTCAGATTGTATAAAACAGCAAATAACAAATGTTCCCAATTGGCCCTCAGTGTACAGGACTATATGCTGTATACTTTTGAATCTGAAAATGTTATGCTTCAACATGTGACATTTGTCTTAGATATCCAGTTAGTAAAATATTGGAGAGCATCTGGTAAAGATGATTGATGTCTTAAGTGACGGTCGCCAACTAATATATCACAATGGACTCTAGGATAATATGACTGTGTGCTACATTCGTTTGAAAATTCTAAATAGGATTAGAGATTTATGATGGTGCTGCAAAGTCAGCAGACTACTATACCAGAACCCTTAATTTGGATACAGAATATGTCGGATAGGATAACCGGTATCAATGGGTTCTACATGAATATGTGTAATTAACTGCTTAACAACCATCAACAGTGATAAAAAGTTTAGCTTAAATTCTTGTTGATGCACCATCTGTCTCATATAAAAAATTAGCCAGTTTAATTATCCTTATGGCTATACCACTATGTAGCGTGTGACTAGTCACATTGGATACTATGTAATTGGGTCAAGGCTATCTTGCCAATTAATCTCTGTGAGTCAATGTATTAGGTGTCAGTCTGAATGCATGCCTTGAGAAGTTAGTGCATATCAATTAATATAACGACAAAGATAATATCTCACACAAATTATTCTGATCTCTATTGCATACTGATAAACCTATAATGAACCTATAATATCTTGTGTCATGGAGCTCAACGCCACCATATCACCCGCACAAGCCTGCTTTTTGTAAACTTGTAATAGCAGTGCTATAGGGAGGTGAAATAAATCCGCTTTTGTGCTGTTCG
This sequence comes from Bombina bombina, assembly GCF_027579735.1. Lineage (NCBI taxonomy): Eukaryota > Metazoa > Chordata > Amphibia > Anura > Bombinatoridae > Bombina > Bombina bombina. The sequence continues at coordinate 1,030,892,112 of NC_069503.1, read as the reverse complement.
TTAAATTCCCTACAGCGCTGAAAACTCATAATCTAGCTTTCAAGTAGTTAGAGCTGTCTGGGTTCCTCGGATTGGAACCTGGTAAAATATTGGAGAGCATCTGGTAAAGATGATTGATGTCTTAAGTGACGGTCGCCAACTAATATTTCACAATGGACTCTAGGATAATATGACTGTGTGCTACATTTGTTTGAAAATTCTAAATAGGATTAGAGATTTATGGTGGTGCTGCTAAGTGAGCAGACTACTGTACCAGAACCCTTAATTTGGATACAGAATATGTCAGATAGGATAATCAATGGGTTCTACATGAATACGTGTAATTAACTGTTTAACAACCATCAACAGTGATAAACCATCAACAGTGATAAAAAGCTTAGCTTAAATTCTTGTTGATGCACCATCTGTCTCATATAACAAATTAGCCAGTTTAACTATCCTTATGGCTATACCACTATGTAGTGTGTGACTAGTCACATTGGATACTATGTAATTGGGTCAAGGCTATCTTGCCAATTAATCTCTGTGAGTCAATGTATTAGGTGTCAGTCTGAATACATGCCTTGTGAAGTTAGTGCATATCAATTAATCTAACGACAAAGATAATATCTCACACAAATTATTCTGATCTCTATTACATACTGATAAACCTATAATGAACCTATAATATCTCGTGTCACCATAGGAGTGAATTATCGGCTATCGCCCCATTGGATTTGTGCCAGGTATATAAACTATCCTGCTTGCATTCTAGCAAGTAGCATACCTCTAGTTACATTTGAGACATGGGCTTGGGAATGACACCTGCTATCTGCATCCCATTTTGCAATGCTAGTTGCGCTGTTAAATTAAATAGTGTAAAAATTAGAGGTAGGCTCTCAGGGAGAGCCTCAACCGGGTAAGGACTTTAAAAAGCGTCCATGCTGCTGATGCGTTTCGCCCGTTCAGGCTTTTTCAAAGGTTTTGGAATGGGATATCAAATAAGCTCATAAAGGTGTGATAGCCAAGTACCCACATACTTTTAGCCATAAAGGGTCAAATTTCAAGTGGAGCACTAAATATCTCTTGCGAGCAAGCAATTTTAGTGCTCTACTTTGTAATACTAGCGCACAAATTTTACAAGGGAGATGTCACTTTGGTATTGTGATTAATATTTACATGTTTACAGATGGGGACATTTTATTATTAGTTATTATAAATGAATGCATCAGCAGGTACAGATATACTTATACAGAAGGTTTTACAGAGGGCTTGATGAGCACTAAACTGCAATATTTTAACTTTTCGACTATAATCTGTTGACAGTAGATGGTTGGAGAAATCATGTCCGACAGTCATCGCTAAATGCAGAGAGCAATATGCTCTCCACATTCAGCATTGCACCAGCAGCTTTTGTAAAGACACCCCGTATCCAAATCCCAGATGTCAGGGTACTCACAATTAGAAGCGCACACAATAGTGCGAATGACACCTACTGGGTTATTATTGTGACCCAGTGCACATATCAATCACAGAGGCAGATGCAAACAGTCCCAGTGTGTTCTTTGTTGTTTACCGATGGTGGCCATATGCAAAAGGAGACTCAAGATGATGTTAAAAAAGTAAAAAAAAAACTTTATATGATATATATAAAAGGGGGTTACAATAATCTGTGATACAATCATAAAAACGAGACAGTATTATACACTACTTGTTTCTTGGCGTTAACCACGCCGTTTCCTCAGGCTGATAATACTGGAAGCAAACAAGAGTCTCCTATAAACCTACCTCTAACCAATCAAAATCCTGGGACCTCCCTCTAATACAGGTGACTGCTAATTGTCTCTCTAAAATACATTCAATGGTGATACACAACAATGAGTGAATAATTTCTTGGAACACTTAAATACAGAAAAATTACTTTCTATGTATCTCAATCGCTACTTGTGCCCCAGAATTAAACTATTCCATTGTTAACATGAATGTTGCCATCTAAATGGATACATCGAATGAGCAATCGCAACAAAAATACTGACCAATCTAGTAAGGTAGTCATGTGCAGACGTGGCTCCTTTCACAAAAGAACCACTTACAGAACCATTCACACTCAAGTTAATGAATTAAGAAAAGGGTCTTTTAGTTGTCGACACAGTCGGTGTCATATGTGCCAGTACATAACTATTGGATTTTAATCCATCACATCCCATAGCACTGGTGAAACCTTTAGACTCACACAAAATATCACTTGCAACTCCACTTATGTAATTTACTGTATATCTTGCATTTGTGGGCTTCAATACATAGGCCGCACATGCAGAAAGGTCAGACAAAGATGCATTGAAAGAGGTCTGGATAAATATAGTACCTCTAGACATCATTCATCACCTTAGTATATGGTACCACTAAATGTGTAATGAAAATTACACCCTTAGAAATTATTCCCATTACTAATTCTGAAAATAGGATGTCCAGGCTTCACCAACGAGAAACATATTGGATATATAAGTTTGGGTCTTTATTCCTTGATGGCCTAAACGAAGCTGTAGACACTGGGACATTCTAATACCATTTTATCACTGTTATCTTTACACCCACAGTCTTTGTTATCATGCTGTTTTGCCCATCACAGTCCTTTTAGTATCACACTACACATAAGTAATACCACTTATAGTTCTTTGGCATTATATAGATATTTTTATTTTTCCTAGTCCTAGTTTAGATTAGGTTCCAATTTATATCAAGCTCACATACTACATCACTCTTTAGTGTTAGATATATTTTATTCACTTATATACATTTGACACATTGATACATTTATCACACTATATGTTTCACACTAATACATTTTTATCATTTATCACATTATTACCTTACCCATCTTTTACATATCTGAGTATGGATATCTACTCTATTAATATCGATATCAACACAAATCCTATACATTTAGTTTTATGTCATTTACATAGCACGTCCTACATGACCGGACTTATAGTTATGAATATGCACCATCATGACATATAAGATTAGCAATCTTTTAACACCAGCCACTCTTCATTTTTAGCACTTCATTTAATTTCTGACGTTTTTATAGCGTCAGCAAGCTCCCATTGGCTTATATAACCACATTCACTTGTGTTATCCAGACTTTATTAGTTTACGTTGGTTTGGCAATATATATGCCTCAATATTTGATATGATCGGCCTAATTTGCAACATCTGTCTATATTAGATCATCTGTAATATACATTCTCAGCTTCAGGTACATGACCATTTAGCCTTTTACAGTCTAAGAATCCCTTTAAGATAGTTCATTTAACATATCAACACATCGATCGTATACACATACAATCGGTAGGTACGATTGAGAATATTCTTTATTTTTGCAATACACACATCCTCGTAGATTGGTATAGTAGATGATACAGTATGTTATTGTTCACTTACATTTACATACACTTCTATATCATATTTTCATGTAGAACAATTTTTTCACACACTTAATGATAGAGAGTTATTCATTGGTTCATGCCACCATACCCTTTTGTATTTGAGAGACAATCATTGGTCCGATAACATAGACTTCTCAATAACATTGGCCCTATAGATCATAGTTTCTTATACAGACACCGCTAGATGCATTGTGCAAGGTTATGTATATCGTATTTCTAAAAGATTATAATATTATTATTAAACTGTTAGTTTCAGAGTTGCATTATTTTCATATGTCAGCTCAATAGGTTGCAAAGGCAAAGGAGAAGTGGTTACACCTAAGTCCCGGTGCCTGGCTTGGCAATTTCTACTTACACACGGATATAAGTGTAACCACTTCTCCTTTGCCTTTGCTACTTTATGGGTATTAACTGGTGATACCCGGGATTTCACTTTAAGCCATATGTGTGATAAATGCCAGCGGTTATATCCTTCAATCTGTTTGATGGGACATTTTTATACTGAGACACAGATTTGAGGAGTTTTCAATTTCTACCTTGTTCCATATAACATAGAACATGGAAGGCACTACTCAGCCACAGTTTTATTCCCTCATGTCAGCCTCAGCAAGGGTTCATACAGAGACTGAATGTGCTAAGATTTTTTCTGACGATCAAGGGACTTTATCCTTATCTACACTGTTTGAATCCCTGGAAAATCTTCTATTTAAGGAAATTAAAGCACAATGGGACATTTGGACATTCCAATCCTATATAAAAGCTAAAATGATCCCAAGGGGTCTGCGAATTTTAAAGTTTCCTACTTTTGAAGTTGATATAAATGATAAAGATTTTGTGAATGCATGGAATAATGTACTATCAGATTGTTCATTACAACTTATGCAATTATTAATCCAAATTAGAACACAACATCTTAATGACACCAAAAGTGAGATTGATATATTACAACTTGAACTTAACAAACGTAGTACAGATCCTGACTTTTCTAGATTTGATGCTATTCTACAAACATCTCTAGCTAAGGGTAAACAAGTGATAATGGAAAACAAACATGTTAAATTCATTAGAGATAAAACAGACTACTCTAAAGATTCGGTCTACCTGTGGAATAAGAAACAACGTAGGGAATATAGACGCAATACACCTAAATCTAATAAACAGAAAAATAAACGCAGAAATCGCAATAGACACAACAAATCTGTAACCTTTACAGATAGTGATACAGACAGATATGACAAATCCTCTGATGAAAATCTCTCTGCAAGTGAGGAAGAGGTAGATACATTGACACGAACTAACACAATAACTAATCAACAGCCAAGTATATTAAAAACAGCTCCTCCACTCACATCTCTTACAAATGGTACCGCACAGGGCACAAACCCTATAGACAAAAAACAAATGGGTGCATCCAACACTAAATATGTTGCGACCAATACAAATATTCATTCATATACTCCTTACACACATATGAGTACTAACAATAGTATGTGCGACCAATCAACCTTGGAACAGGTTTTTCCCTTAGGACAGATGCCACAGGGGATAGGGGTTCCACGGCACTCCAATCTACAAAACCAAGACAGGTATCCAGTGAGAGGAAACCGCACTCAAACGAAATACAAGTAGATTCAGTTATCAATCTATCTTCCCTTCAGCTTAACAAAGATCAGCTAGAATTGCTTAGCGTAGGACTAGGTTTTGCCCCTACAGCTAAATTTGACTTATTCCAGACAATGATAGATGTTAATCGTCTCATTAGAAATATCACTCTAAAAAAGCATTTTACATCTAACATCTCTGAATGCATATCCTATAACGATAGCACAGTCTCTAACTCACACATTACGGAGTCCTTTACTGAGGCCTGTGATGTCCTAAATTTACAACACTTATACTCTGAATCTTCTTCCAGTCAGGGAACTATCAACAATGCTGCCACCTTTAAGGACAAGTCTAAATTCTATCCCATCCAGTCCAGAGGACAAATTATAGAGACATTTCACTCCCGGGTAGAACGAGATCTACAGACTCTTAATGATCATTCTACAGGTTACACCCAAAATTTGCCCATTAGACTAAAAAAGGCTATGAGTACATTACAAAATAACACAAATATTGTCATACGCCCGGCTGATAAAGGTGGCAGTATTGTTGTCCTAAATAGATCTGATTATGTGGCAGAAGCCCATCGCCAATTGGACAATCCACAAGAGTACACTCCCCTTACAACAAATCCCACAGCTAGATTTAAAAAGGATCTTCTTGGGATTTTGGATGACGGTGTTGAACATGGGTTTCTAAATGAACAAACTGCTTCATTTTTATATGTACAACATCCAAAGACACCCATGTTCCACCTTTTTCCAAAAGTCCACAAATCCTTAATTAATGTTAAGGGTCGCCCCATTGTTAGTGGGGTTGATTCCCTACTAGAAAGACTTTCATCCTGGCTTGACAGTATTCTGCAGCCTTTGGTGAACACCTTACCATCCTTTACCAAGGATACAAAACATATTATTAACCTATTGGCTAAACATAAGTGGAATGACAACTATATATGGGTTACAATAGATGCAGTCTCCTTGTACTCTTCCATACCCCACACAGAAGGCATCATGGCTATAAAATTCTTTTTAGCAAACTATACAGATTACACTGAGAACTTTCAAAGCTTTATCATTCGTGTATTAGAATTTTTACTCACTCACAATTTCTTTTGTTTTGAGTCAAACTTCTATCTTCAGAAAAGGGGTACAGCAATGGGGGCAAAATTTGCCCCCTCATATGCTAATCTCTACTTAGGCTTCTGGGAGATTAACTGCATCTATGGAGACACTAATCCCTACAGGTCTTCTATATATTTCTACAAGAGATATATAGATGACCTGTTATGTATTTGGTCTGGTTCTTCAGAAGATGTGCCCAAATTTGTATCTTGGCTGAATCAGAATGAGTTGAACCTCAGTTTCACCTTCATCTCTGATCCAGTCAATATAGACTATCTTGACCTCACACTTACTGGCAATTGTAATGGCACTATTTCTACCAAGGTCTTCCGTAAACCAATATCAGGTAATACACTTCTACATGCCACTTCTTGTCATCCTACCAACACCGCTTATGCTGTGGCGAAAGGCCAATTTATGCGCATCAAAAGGAATTGTAGTAGGGAGGAAGATTTTGAACATGAAGCTAGCCTATTGGAAAATAGACTAAGATCGAGAAAATATTCTAAACGACACATTAAACAGGCAAGACAACAGGTTAACCTCATTCCAAGAGAGTCAATGCTACTTGATAAATGCAAGAATACTAAAAGCAATTTTCAGGGTATTCACTTTGTTACAGAGTATAGTGCTCAATACCCCGAGGTTTGCAATATTATCAAGAGGCATTTTCCTCTCCTAATCGCAGACGACAAGCTCACAGATGTAGTGAAAAATGGCATCAGATGCTCTTACAAAAAATGTGCCACTTTGGCTTCAATTCTATCACCTACACAACTCAGATCTACCACACAACATACTAGCTCTTGGTTGAGACATCAGGGCATGTATAGATGTGGCCACAAAAAGTGTAAGCCATGTGACTATGCACAAATTACGACAGAGTTCAGATCAACTGTAACAGGGACTGTTTATCCTATAAAATCCTGTTTAAATTGTACCAGCACCAATGTCATATATTTTGCCACCTGCATACTTTGCAATATTCAATATGTTGGTCTCACGTCTAGGGATGTTAACTCTAGAATAAGAGAACATATCTCCTCCCTAACTAGGGGTACGGCTACGACTCCTTTAGTGCAACATTTTGCCACCAAACACAACTGCTGCCTTAATTCGTTCAGGTGGGCAGCTATTGAAAAAGCCAAGGTCCCTATGAGAGGGGGAGATATAGATAAAGTTCTAGCGAAACGTGAAACCTTTTGGATTTTCCAGTTAAAAACCAGGCTTCCCCAAGGGCTAAACTCCAAATTTGATCTGATCAATTTTTGGGAGTAAATTTTTATATGTCAATATATAGGACAATTTATAATATATATACTTAAAATTTTTTCCATTGTCCTATTCATTTACATTGGCATATTCCTATAGTCCTATATTCCCTGACAGTCTTCATAGGTGTCTAATTGTGGATACATGTGTACACAAATTTCTCTTCTTCTTTATATTCTCAAATTTGATGTTGCTCATGAACACATGTTTTGAATGCTTGTATTGCATGTATTATATGTTATACATAGTGTAGTTACAGCTGCATAATCTATCACATAGGGAGTCAATTGTGGTTTCTTTATATTCATGTAGCATGTTATAAATCTTATATACCTTATATATACACATATATAGCATCAAATTTGTGTACACTATATTTCTGCCCTCCTTTTATATACATCAGCTTAATTTGTATATGGGTGTATATGAAAGTATCCTCATGTACTTTTATATATGTGCTATATGTATATACATCTGTCCCCACTATTTTCCCTCTATCCGTTTCAGCTTTGTTTCTTTTCTCCTTTTCTAGTTTCTTTCTCTATGGGTCTCTTTTTTCTTTTTCTTCTCTTTTCTTCTCTTCTCTTTATTCTTCTTTTCTCCTCTCTTTGCCTTAGCGACAGTGCGAGTTTAAGCTTAAAATGTGGACATATCAGCTTACTGTTTACATGTTCACATCAGTTATCATATTATTATGTTACATTGACTTTTGCCTCGTATATTGTGGTTATACACAACCTCTAATGTGAGCATTCTAAGCATCCCTAGTCCACAACGAGTCTACATTACCTATATCGCTGCTAGTCTGTCCCTTTAATTCATGTGCTGTCTTTTCAGTCTCTTTCCTCTTTCCTATTCCTTATTTCTTTCACTATCTTTCTCATACTTTCACTTCTCGTATTTCTCTCTTCACATCAAACACCCCTTGCTCCAATATATTATGACATGTATAGGGTTAACTTCTATGTGCATGCTAGGTGTGTTTAAATGGGCGTACATTTTTAATCCTTGTAAGTGTTTTAGCCAATTGAATCACTTCTCACCCTTTTTAAAGATTCCACAGGTATAGCACCTTAGGCTATGATTACGGCATTTAGCCGAAACATGTAAGCCACTGGTGCTACGCTCATTTCTCCACTCTTTTTCTGGCTGATTTTGTGTCCGTGTGAGCTGCGACTCACTTGAACTTCACTTTTAAAGAATCGAATAAAGAATTTGTTTTATTTTAACCTGGGACTCCATCCTTTGTTCCGTGAAGCTCAATAGGTTGGTCAGTATTTTTGTTGCGATTGCTCATTCAATGTATCCATTTAGATGGTGACATTCATGTTCACAATGGAATAGTTTAATTCTGGGGCGCAAATAGCGATTGCGATACATAGAAAATAATTTTTCTCTATTTAAGTGTTCCAAGAAATTATTCATTCATCGTTGTGTATCACCATTGAATGTATTTTAGAGAGACAATTAGCAGTCCCCTGTATTGGAGGGAGGTCCCAGGATTTTAATTGGTTAGAGGTAGGTTTATAGGAGACTCTTGTTTGCTTCCAGTATTATCAGCCTGAGGAAACGGCGTGGGTAACGCAGAGAAACAAGTAGCGTATAATACTGTCTCATTTTTATGATTGTATCACAGTTTATTGTAACCCCCTTTTATATATATCATATTAAGTTTTTTACTTTTTTAACATCATCTTGAGTGTCCTTTTGCATACGGCCACCAACAGTAAACAACAAAGAACACACTGGGACTGTTTGTATCTGCCTCTGTGATTGATATGTGCACTGGGTCACTATAATAACCCAGTAGGTGTCATTCGCACTATTGTGTGTGCTTCTAATTGTGAGTACCCTGACATCTGGGATTTTGATACAGGGTGTCTTTACTTTATTGCTCTGCACTAGGAATCGCCCTTCTTATTTCCAATCAGTATTCCTATGGAAGACAGTACTTCTTTTAAAGATCCTTTAGCTGGGACACTGCTAAGTTCCTAGACCGTCTCCCTAGGCATTATCTTTGCCTTCTCATATTGTAAGTATATCATCAGCACTTGCACTTTTATCACGCAACCTATTGGCTACACTAGGAGGCTCCCTTTCTTTCTCTTTTTATCCTTCCATAGGAATATTAGTACGATTGGCAAGAATAGAAATATCCCCATCACCAACCTCTAATCTAGCCACTGGCAAAGGGTACAACCTTTTAAACCTAGAAGTAGGAATGAAAGAAGTACCAGGCTTAACCCATTCCTTAACAATTACATCCGAAACAGCATCAGGAACTGGAAAAACCTCAGGAGTAACCACCGGAGGTTTATAAACAGAATTTAAATGTTTACTAGTTTTGACATCAAGAGGACTAGACTCCGCCACCTACATAAAGTTATTAACCCCTATCCTGCTGCTCCCAGACCCCGCCGCAACTAAATAAAGTGTTTAACCCCTAAACCGCCGCTCCCGGAGCCAACCACCACCTACATTATATTTATTAACCCCTAATCTGCCCCCCCTACACCACCGCCACCTACATTATATTTATTAACCCCTAATCTGCCACCCCTACACTGCCGCCACTTATTAAATGTATTAACCCCTAAACCCAAGTCTAACACTAACCCTAACACCCACTAACTTAAATATAATTTAACTAAATCGAAATAAATTATTCCTATTTAAAACTAAATACTTATCTATAAAATAAACCCTGAGGCCTAGATTTGGAGTTCTGCGGCCAAAGGGGTGCGTTAGCTACGCATGCTTTTTTTCCCCTGCACCTTTTAAATACCGCTGGTATTTAGAGTTCACAGAATGGCTGCGTTTTCAGTGTGTTAGCTTCAAAAACGTGCTCGTGCACGGTTCCCCCCTAAGGAAACAATGGGGCTGTTTGAGCTGAAAAAAAACCTAACACCTGCAAAAAAAGCAGCGTTAAGCTCCTAACGCAGCCCCATTTTTTCCTATGGGGAAACACTTCCTATGTCTGCACCTAACATGTACCCCGAGTCTAAACACCCCTAGCCTTACACTTATTAACCCCTAATCTGCTGCCCCCGCTATCGCTGACCTATGCATATTATTATTAACCCCTAATCTGCTGCTCCATACACCGCCTCAAACTACATTATACCTATGTACCCCTAATCTGCTGCCCCTAACACCGCCGATCCCTATATTATATTTATTAACCCCTAATCTGCCCCCCCAATGTCGCCTCCACCTACCTACAATTATTAACCCCTAATCTGCTGACCGGAACTCACCGATACTATAATAAATGTATTAACCCTAAATCCGCCTCACTCCCGCCTCAATAACCCTATAAGAAATATTATTAACCCCTAATCTGTCCTCCCTAACATCGCCGACACCTAACTTCACTTATTAACCCCTAATCTGCCGACCGGAACTCATCGCTACTATAATAAATGTATTAACCCCTAAAGCTAAGTCTAACCCTAACACTAACACCCCCCTAAGTTAAATATAATTTAAATCTAACAAAATAAATTAACTCTTATTAAATAAATTATTCCTATTTAAAGCTAAATACTTACCTGTAAAATAAACCCTAATATAGCTACAATATAACGAATAATTATATTGTAGCTATTTTAGGATTTATATTTATTTTACAGGCAACTTTGTATTTATTTTAACCAGGTACAATAGCTATTAAATAGTTAATAACTATTTAATAGCTACCTAGTTAAAATAATTACAAAATTACCTGTAAAATAAATCCTAACCTAAGTTACAATTAAACCTAACACTACACTATCAATACATTAATTAAATACAATACCTACAATTATCTACAATTAAACCTAACACTACACTATCAATAAATTAATTCAATACAATCCCTACAAATAAATACAATTAAATAAACTAACTAAAGTACAAAAAATAAAAAAAGAACTAAGTTACAAAAAATAAAAAAATATTTACAAACATTAGAAAAATATTACAACAATTTTAAATAAATTACACCTACTCTAAGCCCCCTAATAAAATAACAAAGCCCCCCAAAATAAAAAAATGCCCTACCCTATTCTAAATTAAAAAATTTCAAAGCTCTTTTACCTTACCAGCCCTGAAAAGGGCCATTTGCGGGGCATGCCCCAAATAATTCAGCTCTTTTGCCTGTAAAAAAACACATACAATAACCCCCCCAACATTACAACCCACCACCCACATACCCCTAATCTAACCCAAACCCCCCTTAAATAAACCTAACACTAAGCCCCTGAAGATCTCCCTACCTTGTATTCACCACACCGGGTTCACCGATCGGTCCAGAAGAGCCTCTGAAATCTTCATCCAAGCCCAAGCGGGGGCTTAAGAGTGACGTCCATCCTCCGGCTGAAGTCTTGATCCAAGCGGCAAATTAAGAAGTCCATCTTCGGGAAGAAATCTTCATCCTATCCGAGCAGAAGAGGACATCCGGACCGGCAAACATCTTCATCCAAGCCGCATCTTCTATGTTGTTCCATCCGATGACGAGCGGCTGATCTTGAAGACCTCCGGCGTGGATCCATCCTCTTCGTTCGACGTACAACTGAAGAATGAAGGTTCCTTTAAGGGACATCATCCAAGATGGCGTCCCTCGAACTCCGATTGGCTGATAGGATTCTATCAGCCAATCGGAATTAAGGTAGGAAAATTCTGATTGGCTGATGGAATCAGCTAATCAGATTCAAGTTCAATCCAATTGGCTGATTGGATCAGCCAATCAGATTGAGCTCGCATTCTATTGGCTGATCAGAACAGCCAATAGAATGCGAGCTCAATCTGATTGACTGATTGGATCAGCCAATCGGATTGAACTTGAATCTGATTGGCTGATTCCATCAGCGAATCAGAATTTTCCTACCTTAATTCTGATTGGCTGATAGAATCCTATCAGCCAATCGGAATTCGAGGGACGCCATCTTGGATGACGTCCCTTAAAGGAACCTTCATTCTTCAGATGGACGTCAAATGAAGAGGATGGATCCGCGCCGGAGGTCTTCAAGATCAGCCGCTCGTCATCGGATGGAACAACATAGAAGATGCGGCTTGGATGAAGATGTTTGCCGGTCCGGATGTCCTCTTCTGCCCGGATAGGATGAAGATTTCTTCCCGAAGATGGACTTCTTCATTTGCCGCTTGGATCAAGACTTCAGCCGGAGGATGGACGTCACTCTTCAGCCCCCGCTTGGGCTTGGATGAAGATTTCGGAGGCTCTTCTGGACAGATCGGGACCCAGTGTGGTGAAGACAAGGTAGGGAGATCTTCAGGGGCTTAGTGTTAGGTTTATTTAAGGGGGGTATTGGTTAGATTAGGGGTATGTGGGTGGTGGGTTGTAATGTTGGGGGGGGTATTGTATGTGTTTTTTTTTACAGGCAAAAGAGCTGAATTATTTGGGGCATGCCCCGCAAATGGCCCTTTTCAGGGCTGGTAAGGTAAAAGAGCTTTGAACTTTTTTAATTTAGAATAGGGTAGGGCATTTTTTTATTTTGGGGGGCTTTGTTATTTTATTAGGGGGCTTAGAGTAGGTGTAATTAATTTAAAATTGTTGTAATATTTTTCTAATGTTTGTAAATATTTTTTTATTTTTTGTAACTTAGTTCTTTTTTATTTTTTGTACTTTAGTTAGTTTATTTAATTGTATTTATTTGTAGGTATTGTATTTAATTAATTTATTGATAGTGTAGTGTTAGGTTTAATTGTAGATAATTGTAGGTATTGTATTTAATTAATTTATTGATAGTGTAGTGTTAGGTTTAATTGTAGATAATTGTAGGTATTGTATTTAATTAATTTAGGTATTGATTTATTTAATAGCTATTGTACCTGGTTAAAATAATTACAAAGTTGCCTGTAAAATAAATATTAATCCTAAAATAGCTACAATATAATTATAATTTATATTGTAGCTATATTAGGGTTTATTTTACAGGTAAGTATTTAGCTTTAAATAGGAATAATTTATTTAATAAGAGTTAATTTATTTCGTTAGATTTAAATTATATTTAAGTTAAGGGGGTGTTTGTGTTAGGGTTAGACTTAGCTTTAGGGGTTAATACATTTATTATAGTAGAGGTGTGGTCCGGTCGGCAGATTAGGGGTTAATAATTGTAGGTAGGTGGAGGCGACGTTAGGGCCAGCAGATTAGGGGTTAATAAATATAATATAGGGGTCGGCTGTGTTAGGGGCAGCAGATTAGGGGTACATAGGTATAATGTAGGTTGCGGCGGTGTACGGAGCGGCAGATTAGGGGTTAAAAAAATATGCAGGTGTCAGCGATAGCAGGGGTGGAAGATTAGGGGTTAATAAATATTATGTAGGTGTCAGCGGTATTAGGGGCCGCAGATTAGGGGTACATAGGGATAACGTAGGTGGCAGTGGTGTGCGGTCAGCAGATTAGGGGTTAAACATTTTTAATAGAGTGGCGGCGATGTGGGGGGGCCTCGGTTTAGGGGTACATAGGTAGTTTATGGGTGTTAGTGTACTTTTGAGCACAGTAGTTAAGAGCTTTATAAACCGGCGTTAGCCCAGAAAGCTCTTAACTACTGACTTTTTTCTGCGGCTGGAGTTTTGTCGTTAGATTTCTAACGCTCACTTCAGCCACGACCGGCGTTAGAAAGATCCCATTGAAAAGATAGGATACGCAATTGACGTAAGGGGATCTGCGGTATGGAAAACTCACGACTGCAAAGTGAGCGTTAGACCCTTTCCTGACTGACTCTAAATACCAGCGGTAGCCCAAAACCAGCGTTAGGAGCCTCTAACGCTGGTTTTGACAGCTAACGCCAAACTCTAAATCTAGCCGTGAGATAGCTACAATATAACTAATAGTTACATTGTAGCTATCTTAGGATTTATTTTTATTTTACAGACAACTTTGTATTTATTTTAACTAGCTACAATAATTATTAAATAGTTATTAACTATTTAATAACTACCTAGTTAAAATAAATACAAAAGTACCTGTAAAATAAAACCTAATCTAAGTTACAATTACACCGAACAATACACTATCATTAAATTAATTACCTACATTAACTACAATTAACTACAATTAAATGAAATTAAATAAAATTATCTAAAGTACAAAAAAACCCACTAAATTACAGAAAATAATAAAATAATTACAAATTTTTAAACTAATTACACCTAATCTAATCCCCCTAATAAAATAAAAAGCCCCCCAAAATAATAAAATGCCCTACCCTATACTAAATTACGAATAGCCCTTAAAAAGGACTTTTGCGGGGCATTGCCCCAAAGTAATTAGCTCTTTTACCTGTAAACTAAAGTACAATACCCCCCAACATTAAAACCCACACACCCAACCCTACTCTAAAACCCACCCAATGCCCCCTTAAAAAAACCTAACACTAACCCATTGAAGATCACCCTACCTTGAGACGTCTTCACCCAACCGGGTCAAAGTCCTCCACAAAGCCCCGCGAAGTGGTCCTCCAGATGGGAAGAAGTCTTCATCCAAGCCTGCCAGAAGAGGTCCTCCAGATGGGCAGAAGTCTTCATCCAGATGGCATCTTCTATCTTCATCCATCCGGCGTGGAGCGGGTCCACCTTCAAGACATCCGACGTGGAGCATTCTCTTCCAACGACATCCGATAACTGAATGAAGGTACCTTTAAGTGACGTCTTCCAAGATGGCGTCCCTTGAATTCCGATTGGCTGATAGAATTCTATCAGCCAATCGGAATTAAGGTAGGAAAAATCCTATTGGCTGATGCAATCAGCCAATTGGATTGAAGTTCAATCCTATTGGCTGATCCAATCAGCCAATAGGATTGAGCTCACATTATATTGGCTGTTCCAATCAGCCTATAGAATGCAAGCTCAATCCAATTGGCTGATTGGATCAGCCAATAGGATTGAACTTCAATCCTATTGGCTGATTCCTTCAGCCAATAGGATTTTTCCTACCTAATTCCGATTGGCTGATAGAATTCTATCAGCCAATTGGAATTCAAAAGACGCCATCTTGGATGACGTCACTTAAAGATACCATCATTCAGTCGTCGGATGTCGTTGGAAGAGGATGCTCTGAGTCGGATGTCTTGAAGATGGACCCGCTGCATGCCGGATGGATGAAGATAGTAGATGCTGCCTGGATGAAGACTTCTGCCCGTCTGGAGGACCTCTTCTGGCCGGCTTGGATGAAGACTTCTGCCCATCTGGAGGACCACTTCGCCCGGCTTCGTGGAGGACTTTTCGGCCCGGTTGGGTGAAGACATCTCAAGGTAGGGTGATCTTCAAAGGGTTAGTGTTAGGTTTTTTTAATGGGGGATTGGGTGGGTTTTAGAGTAGGGTTGGGTGTGTGGGTGGTGGGTTTTAATGTTGGGGGGTATTGTACTTTTTTTTACAGGTAAAAGAGCTTATTACTTTGGGGCAATGCCCCACAAAAGTCCCTTTTAAGGGCTATTCTTAATTTAGTATAGGGTAGAGCTTTTTATTATTTTTGGGGGCTTTTTTATTTTATTAGGGGGGTTAGATTAGGTGTAATTAGTTTAAAATCTTGCAATTATTTTATTATTTTCTGTAATTTAGTGTTGTTGTTTTTTTGTACTTTAGATAATTTTATTTAATTTTATTTAATTGTAGTTAATTGTAGTTAATGGAGGTAATTAATTTAATGATTGTGTAGTGTTAGGTGTAATTGTAACTTAGGTTAGGTTTTATTTTACAGGTACTTTTGTATTTATTTTAACTAGGTAGTTATTAAATAGTCTATTGTAGCTAGTTAAAATAAATACAAAGTTGCCTGTAAAATAAAAATAGATGTTAGGGTGTTAGGTGTAGATTTTGCTGCTTTTTGACTCCCATTGATTTCTATGGTATCCGCAGCCTCCAAGCGGCGGATTGAAAACCAGGTACGCTGGGCCGGAAAAGTGCCGAGCGTACCTGCTAGTTATTTGATTACTAGCAAAAGTAGTCCGATAGTGCCGAACTTGCGTTCAGAACATCTGTAGTGATGTAAGCATCGATCTATGTCGGACTGAGTCCAGCAGATCGTATGTTACGTCACTAAATTCTACTTTTGCTGGTTTGTAGGGTTTGAAACTAAGGCGAATCAGGCTTGCCACAAATATGCTGCAGAATTCCAGCTTATTTGCGGTTGACAGCTTGATAAATAGAGGCCAAAATCTCAGCTAATTTACAACAGATACCCTTAGCTTTGGTAGAACTGTGATCAGGCAGCAGGGTTCCAACAGATGCTTCTTAGACAGGATCAGATTGAGAGATCTTGCAAAATGTAAATAAAAAAACAACATTAAAGCAAAATTTACAATTTCCTTATATGGCAGTTTCAGGAATGGGAAAAAGTGCAAACAGCATAGCCCTCTAAGTATATAGAAGGCATAAGGAATATAGGAAGTGGGGTGAAAAAAGTAAACTATATTTTTTGGCGCCAAGAATGATGCACAACGCAAAAGGAAGTTAAGAAAAAACATATACTTTCAAGTATGAGGTGCAGGTGAAGACACAGGACTCAGCTCTAGTCCATACTTGTTAACACTGCCAAATAGAATGTCCATTTAGGTGCTGTGGACAATCTTTTTGGCATCTTAATGAGATACATGGCAACCCAAGAAGTTTGTTTAAGCCTTCTGTTGGTCTTGTCAGGGTGGCATACCCATTTAGGCACATTAAGCAGTCATATTCTAAATAAAGCATAGATGGAATCTGGGTGAGATATGGGTAAAATGTAGGCACATCTGTCTTGCAAAATCAGTATAAACAAGGAGTCTATACTATCAAATATGTGGCTCATCCCCCAGATGTGTTGATTGTTGAAGGAAACAATTCAGTTTTGCAATTTGTATCACATCAGCTAGGCATAGTTTCTGATATCACATTCAAAAAACAACATGGACGTATTTCAGTTACAGAAATCCCCTTCTTATCATACCACAAAATGGGCCCATCTACTAAGGGCCATACGGACAAGGTTCTCAACTTGAGAACCTGTGCACATGACTTTGCTGCGAACAAGCACTGGACCCTGTGCGTCTGCTACCCTATGTACCATTGCACAGTCAATAAAGTGTGTAATACTGCCCCCTTCACTCAAATGACCAATTGCACAAGAGAAGGGCCTGCCAATCACAATTTCAATCCGTCACCTCAGAGGTGGTGAAGTGTGTAAGAAGCGGTGGTCTGATAACAGCTGCTTCTTACATTACAAGTAGGAGGCTCACATGTGCGAACCTGCCCCACAAGGGCTCAAAAACAGCTTGAGCCTCTACTTGCTAGAGACCTCCACTGTAAGGAGTAGCAGAAGCAGAGCCAAGGCAGCAGCATACATTGAAAATATCTAAATGTGATTTAGGCACCACTACTTTATCAAACCAGCCAGAAACTACAATTACATATAAAATGTTGCATTAAATGGAGCAATTACAGATTTTTCTTCTTCTCAAAAAACTGGAAAAATAACAAATTCAAAATGTTAATATGGTTCTTTACAAACATACATACTGTATTTACACATAGTGCTATGATTTCTACAAGCCCACACAAATGAATTACAGGTTATTTGTTACATTGCTTTTTGAATATGAACAAGAATCTGCATTTTGTATTCAGACACAGGAGCACTCACATGATATAATGTATAAGCTGAAAGTGTTTATTAGTAGATCATTTATAAAGTAGATCATTTACTTTAACTGTTTACAAAACAAACTTTCCTACACAAAGGGTTGGAATAAAAGTGAAAAGCTACTGATTTTGCAGTGCTTTATTTTGTGCATAGTCTTGCTTGGTAGAGCTCAATTTGGTAGAACATGCTACTGGTAACAAAGCATTTTTAGGTGTGTACTATGTATGTAGCGTTCTCTCTACTTTCAATGGAACATGCAAAGCAATAGTAGTGTGCTTATCTTGAGTATTAAGCTAAAGGGACATTCAAGTCAACATTTAAATACAAATAGATTAATTATATAATTGAATAGAAATATATTTGCATTATATATGCATTGGCAAAAAAGCTTCTAGTAAATAGTTATCACTGTTTTACTGTCAGTATTTTTCTCTGCATATGCATGTGAACCTTAACTAGATATTCTCAGTGCACCAGTAAATAATAATAAGAAGGCGTGTATGTGCGCTAACAGCTATGGGGGTACACCGTGGGAAACCTCTATAGGAGGTCTCTAGGATAAAAAGTATGTATATACGTTAAGTATAAGAACAATCCTTTTGGATTAAATAAAATAAATACCATGAGAATATATATATATATATATATATATAGCATAAAATATATAAAATGTATTTAAAAACAAACATACATATATATATGACCGGTCATACAAGAACAATTAAAATTTTAAAAAAAATGATTAGATCTTGTAATATGGAGAATGTTTATCCACTTCAGTAATTAACTGGGAGAAATAGCCAAACTTTGATGGTCATATAAACAAGAAAGAGAAGTTCAGGCAGTATATATATTCCCTTATTGATGAAACAAGTGTTGTCTCTAGTTCTATAGAGTAGGGTTCACTGTGTGATATCAATACTCCACCTTTGTTATAGATAAACCATATATGTTTAGCAGTGTTCCTTGTAGATCCAAACCAAGAGTTTATATACCGATATTTCAATTGATGTATTAGGTTTTACGTTTGTTGTAGTATTACATATAAACCGGATTGAGATGTGTACCAATAAACCAAACTACAGGGCTGCTACACCTCTGTGTGCCTACCTGCTCCCCTCTGAGCTTGATGCGATCCTCTCGTGGTAAGGCACAGGTGTCCGTGCAGCTCTGTGTAGCTAGTGACGTCACACGTTACGTCGGTACTCTCCGAAAGAAGATCCGTGTTGGAGCCGAAATCCTTTATTCTGCGCAGAGTGTATTTTAGTTGAAAAGTAGTTAATTGGTTAATCTGTTGTATTCCTTTGAATCAGTAATATAATATTAGTCATATGACACTGCTCTATTTCAATCAACGCGTTTTTCCATATACAATGGCTTTATCAAGATGGCTTAAACTGATTCTTAGCTGCTTTATAAATGGATGTTTGTTTCATGATTGGTCAAAATAAGTGCGCCTTGTTTCCAATTATCTCTCTCATAAGGTGGAGGTTTATTAAGGTGGACTGATCAATTTATATATCAAGACAAATATAAAAAAAATATTTAAGCTTATTATAAGCTATATATGTACAGTCTTATAAAAATTAATATAGATATTCAATTCTTAATAGAATCAACTTTACATATATATGTAATATAAAAATGCTAAAAATATTAATCAATATTAATTAGAATAAAAAATAAAATGAATTAAATTTGTTTGTCATATATAATGTGTAATATTCAATAGTGGGTAGAAGATTATAGCTGGATTAAAAATTAGACAACTAAAATAAGTTGTTAAATCAATATTAACCCTGATATCCTAGTACCATCTATATCTACATATAAATACCTAAAAATCATATTAAAATACAACATCTAGGAATGGCATCTAAAGTCTTAGGCCTAGATTTAGAGTTTGGCGTTAGCCGTCAAAACCAGCGTTAGAGGCTCCTAACGCTGGTTTTGGGCTACCGCTGGTATTTAGAGTCGTGTAGGTAAGGGTCTAACGCTCACTTTCCAACCGCAACTTTTCCATACCGCAGATCCCCTTACGTCAATTGCGTATCCTATCTTTTCAATGGGATCTTTCTAACGCCGGTATTTAGAGTCGTGGCTGAAGTGAGTGTTAGAAATCTAACGACAAAACTCCAGCCGCAGCAAAAAGTCAGGAGTTAAGAGCTTTCTGGGCTAACGCCGGTACTGTGCTCTAAAGTACACTAACACCCATAAACTACCTATGTACCCCTAAACCGAGGTCCCCCCACATCACCGCCACTCTATTAAAATTTTTTAACCCCTAATTTGCCGACCGCACACCGCCGCCACCTACGTTATCCTTATGTACCCCTAATCTGCTGCCCCTAACACCGCCGACTCCTATATTATATTTATTAACCCCTAATCTGCCGCCCCCAACGTCGCCTCCACCTACCTACACTTATTAACACCTAATCTGCCGACCGGACCTCACCGCTACTATAATAAATGTATTAACCCCTAATCCGCCTCACTCCCGCCTCAATAACCCTATAATAAATAGTATTAACCCCTAATCTGCCCTCCCTAACATCGCCGACACCTAACTTCAAGCATTAACCCCTAATCTGCCGACAGGACCTCACAGCTACTCTAATAATTTTTTTAACCCCTAAAGCTAAGTCTAACCCTAACCCTAACACCCCCCTAAATTAAATATAATTTAAATCTAACAAAATATATTAACTCTTATTAAATAAATTATTCCTATTTAAAGCTAAATACTTACCTGTAAAATAAAATAGTTACAATATAAATTATAATTATATTGTAGCTATTTTAGGATTAATATTTATTTTACAGGCAACTTTGTATTTATTTTAACCAGGTACAATCGCTATTAAATAGTTAAGAACTATTTAATAGCTACCTAGTTAAAATAATTAGAAAATTACCTGTAAAATAAATCCTAACCTAAGTTACAATTAAATCTAACACTACACTATCAATAAATTAATTAAATAAAATACCTACAATTATCTACAATTAAACCTAACACTACACTATCAATAAATAAATTAAATAAAATACCTACAAATAAATACAATTAAATAAACTAACTAAAGTACAGAAAATAAAAAAAGCTAAGTTACAAAAAATAAAAAAATTAATTACAAATATAATAAAAATATTACAACAATTTTAAGCTAATTACACCTACTCTAAGCCCCCTAATAAAATAACAAAGCCCCCCAAAATAAAAAAAAATGCCCTACCCTATTCTAAAATTAAAATAGAAAAGCTCTTTTACTTTACCAGCCCTTAAAAGGGCCTGTTCCGATCAGCCAATAGAATGAAAAACTCTAAATCTAGGCGTAAGATATCTAAATATTATGGCATAAACTGATATAAGCTCTAATACATGTTCTAATGCATGTTAAACTTGGAATAAGATAATGAAAACTATTTCTAAAAGCTGTTTCTAAAAGAATCTAATGAAATAAATTATCAGTCTAAAATGAAAGGGTTTAGGTTTAACTCAGAGTTTAAACCTAGTGGGTATAATGTTTGTAGCTCATAAATTAATTCTGCTTCTTTTCTTAAATGTAACCAATCAAAATTACCCCCTCAACAAGGTTTATTAATTTTACATATGCCCCAATATTTTAGGTCTTTAGTGTTGTTCTGATGTTTTACCCTAAAATGTTCATATAATCTGGTCTCCTGATCTCCCTTTTTGATTAAGTTGAGATGTTCCCTTATTCTAGTCCGTAGGGTGCTAGAGGTCTCCCCTAGGTACTGTTTCCCACATGAACATTGGATAAGGTATATAATACCCTTATCACTACACCTAATAGTGTCCTTGATATTGTATCTTTTGCCTGTATTAGTAGATGTATATTCCCTGCACTTGGTGCTATGTTGACATGCTTTGCAACTGTAGGATGGGAAATATCCCAGTAATTTGTTCCCTGATAAATCTCTATCCTTCATTTTAAGTTGTTGTGTTTTTTTCTTAAAGTCACTGGGTGCAAGAATATTTCTAATATTTGTAGCCTTCCTAAAAATAATGGTGGGATGTTCAGAATTTATGTCTCCTATGATGAGATCTGATCTGATTAAATGCCAATGTTTATTAAAGGGACATAAAACTTATATGCTAAATCACTTGAAACTGATGCAGTATAACTGTAAAAAGCTGACAGGAAAATATCACCTGAGCATCTCTATGTAAAAAAAGGAAGATATTTTACCTCACAATCTCCTCAGCTCAGCAGAGTTAGTTCTGTGTAAAAAGTTATACTCAGCTACTCCCAGCTGCAGGTAAAAAAAAAGAAAATGAAGAAATGAACAGCAGCCAATCAGCATCAGCAGTGCTGAGGTCATAAACTCTTACTGTGATCTCATGAGATTTGACTTAACTCTCATGAGATTTCATAGTAAGCTTCCTTTACCTGATTGGTGAAATAAGATGAGAGTGCACGATGCTCATCCTTTCAGCTGTCCCAGGACAGACATACTAATATGCTGCTTAGAAATCCTTTACAATGGGAGGTTGCTACTGAGGAACTTTTGAGGTAAAATATCTTTCTTTTTTACATAGAGATGTTTAGGAGATATTTTCTAGTCAGCTTTTTACAGCTATGCTGCAGCACTTTCAAGTGTTTATACATTTGGGTATTATGGCCCTTTAAGTATCTTTCTTAGATGTTTATGGTGACAATTGTAATTAGTGACAAAGGGCACTTTTAAGATGTCATTTGTGTTAGTTTTAATTCTTGGTGTTTTAGCAAGTATCTCTTTCCTATCCATATTTCTTACTTTAGTGATAGTAGTTTTTAATGCCTCTGGGTCATATCCCTTTTGTAGAAATCTACTTTCTAGAATTTCTACTTGTGAATTAAAATCCGAGAGTTTCGAACAATTCTGCCTTATTCTAAGGAACTGTACCTTGGGGATATTGTCTATCCAAAGTTTTAAGTGGCAACTGTGTGTAGGAATGTAATTATTAGTTATATTTAGTTGTAGTAGGTGGCGCAAAACAAGTTGCTATTCCCAATGTGTCTTACTGTAAATATGTGTGATAATATGTGGGCTCAATATATGTTAATGTTTTGATGAGTCCTAATTTTATATTCTCTTTTGGAAAAAAATGGATGTCGAAACTATTTAAGAAATAAATATGATCCTTTATTTGATTATGGTAAATTTACCCAATAGTAGTGATGCTAAAAGTACAGTTAAACAAAAATTATTACAATTCCTTCAAAGTTTAAAAAATGACACCGGTGTCTCTATGTATAAAAATGTACATAATATATAAAAAATAAATTAAATTAAAATAATAACGTTGAAATCTTATAATTTATACAGTTTTGGGTTTATCACAAGTTGTATTTTCTAACAGAATGTTTGTAGATACAATTTTATAGTGGATAAAACAATAGTTGCTGTATAGTTCATGTAGGATACTTTGTTTCAAGTTCAGCTATGCAATTGAGATCTTATCTTAGGCAACTATATATCAAATGTAGAGGTATGTTGGTGCGATTTTTATCACACTATAATATAAGTATACAAATTAGTACCTTGAAGTGTATCTGTTTGATATCACTTTTGTGAGATAATTGCGGTTAAATAAACGCCGCTATGCCAGTGTTTTGATTAAGTTTCAAGATCAAGCTGGTGGCAGTTCTATATGAGCTGCTGGCGGTTAAATAAATGCCACTTTGGTTTCCTCTTATTAGGTGGGCTTATCTGTTTGCTGCGAGAAAATTCACTTTTATATAAGTGTTTGGGTAGTTGTCGTGGCCGCTCAGTTACCTTATCCTTTGTCGGTCAGTGACCGATCGCGCTCTTAAGGGTTTCTTGGTGGGATCTTCGTTGCGGTTAAGTGCTAACCGTTTGCTGATGTTTTTTAAGTATCTCCGGTTTTTCTATTCTGTGGCTTGTCTGTCGGTCAGTGACCGATCACGATGGTATGGTTGTTGGATAACCTCCTGATGTGGAATTTTTGCGTGCCTTTCCGGTCTGTTGTTCCCAGGTTTCTTAGATGTCGGTCAGTGACCGATCTGGGTGCTGAAATGTGGTTGTTTGGATAAGTAGAAAGTTTGTAGGATAAGTAGAAAAAGGATTTCTAGTTATCAATGTGATCTTTGCGGTTAAATATATGCCGCTCAGTGGGAACTTGAATATTTCAACTGGGTATAGCTGGTATTCACTTTGTCTTCTCAAATCCTGTGCAGGTGTGCTCTGGTATCAACATGTTTCGGCTGGACAGCCTTTTTCAAGATACCAGATGTGGGGATTCAAAGGCTATTTAAAGCCTCTCTAATTTAGCAATAAATCACTAATTGATGATATACATAAAATAAAAAAAATCAGGAACAATTATAAAATGCTGTTTTATTATATAACATAGGTATCCTTGGGTCTTAATTATAATATAGTTGGGTGTTTTTATGTAGCGATAAACATTTTATATGATTACTTTTAAAATAGAGAAAGATATTATATATCTTAATGTCAATTACTTTTAGAGTGTATATTTTAGTCACTTTATGAAACCATGGAAATTTTTAAAAGGTTTCTGTAATTAGAGCGTAATATTAGAGTGAAATAATTTGTCTATACTTATCGTTGTATGGATATTTTAACTATAAAATGTAGTTAAAACGGGGCCAATGGTGAAATTAGAATTTAGTGAAATAAAAGTTAGATGGGCCAAAAGAGAATATAAATTTAAGTGAATCTTTTGACTCTAGTTTGAATGTTTCTCTTTGTTATCTGTGGGCTACAATAACCAGATAGTGGGTATTGTAAAAATATAGTAAAGAGCTGTATGATCCAATGAGTGTGTTGTACCAATACTTTTCTAGTTTTTGTGGATATTAGTATTATCGGATGAGAGATTAGCCTTCTTGTATGAATTTTTATAATTATTGTAGGAATTTTAAAATTTCAAGTTGTTTGTCCTTAGACTGTAAAACTAAGTTGTAATTTTGTCAAATATATATATATATTATTTTAGAATTCTATTGTATTTAATCAACTTGGTTTGTTAGTGTGATAGCTTGGTTTTTATGATCTTAATCTTTATAAAAATGGCCTATGTGTTAGTTTAAATTTCAAGTGGTGTGTCCTTAGACTGTAAAACTATATATTTATTTATGATATATATATATATATATATATATTTTCTTGAGTAGTTTTATTATGTTTAGTAAATATGTTTTAATGGTGTGTTTGCGTGTTTTCGTGTCTATACTTATCGTTGTATGGATATTTTAACCATAAAATGGGGCCAATTGTGAAATAAAAATTTGTGAAATAAAAATTTGTGAAATAAAAATTTGTGAAATAAAAGTTAGATGGGCCAAAAGAGAATATAAATTTAAGTGAATCTTTTGACTCTAGTTTGAATGTTTCTATTTGTTATCTGTGGGGCTACAATAACCAGATAGTGGGTATTGTAAAAATATAGTAAAGAGCTGTATGATCCAATGAGTGTGTTGTACCAAGACTTTTCTAGTTTTTGTGGATATTAGTATTATCGGATGAGAGATTAGCCTTCTTGTATGAATTTTTATAATTATTGTAGGAATTTTAAAATTTCAAGTTGTTTGTCCTTAGACTGTAAAACTTAGTGATACTTTTGTCAAATATATATATATATTTTATTTTAGAATTCTATTGTATTTAATCAACTTGGTTTGTTAGTGTGATGGCTTGGTTTTTATGATCTTAATCTTTATAAAAATGGCCTATGTGTTAGTTTAAATTTCAAGTGGTGTGTCCTTAGACTGTAAAACTATATATATATATATATAGATATATATATATTTTTTATATATATATATATATATATATTTTCTTGAGTAGTTTTATTATGTTTAGTAAATATGTTTTAATGGTGTGTTTGCGTGTTTTCGTGATATTTATCTTATAGAATTGCATTGAGGTCTAGTTCGCTATTGAGGCCTTTTGGGTGTAGAGTTTTCATTTTGAAAATCAATTCTGCTTCATGGTATAGTAGCTTTTTTTCCATATTTCCGCCTCTACCATCTGTCTTTATTTTCTTAATGCCCCAAAATTTCATGTCATTTGGGTTACCTTTGTGGAATTCTTTAAAGTGGGCATAAAGTCTGGTATTATCTTTTTCTTTTTCTATGCATCTGATGTGTTCTCTTATTCTTTCTTTCAGTTTCCTTCCCGTTTGACCTAGGTACTGTAGTTTACATGAGCACTGAATTTAATAGATTATGTTGGTGTCAGTGCATCTTATGGTGTCATTAATCTTCAGTTCTTTCTGGGTTACATTAGATTTTACCTTTTTGGTTTTGGTGCTAAATTTGCATGATTTGCATACATGACATGGAAAAAATCCTTATAGTTTTTCATTGTTTAAGTTGTATTGCTGGGGACCTGTTTTTGATTTAAATTCGCTTGGCGCTAAGATATTCTTTAAATTACTGGCTTTTCTGAATATAACATCAGGGCAATATTTTAGTCTTTTCCCTATTATGGGGTCACTTCTGGCTATGTGCCAGTGTTTCTTTACAATGTTCTCAATTAGTTTATGTTGACTAGAAAATGATGTAATAAATGGAATGTCATATGGATCTTTTCCTGCCTTGTTAGTCATATTGCTGTCTTCTAGTAGTGACCTCCTGTCTATTTGTCTAACCAGTTTGTTGGTTTCTAGTAGTTGTTTGGGGTGGTATCCTTTCTCTAAAAATCTGTTGTGCAAGATCTCTGCTTGTGAGTCATAATCTGCGATGTGTGTGCAGTTTCTTCTGATTCTTGAGAATTGCCCTTTTGGTATGTTTCTTTTCCATTTATTATGATGGCAGCTTTTAAAATCAATATAGCTGTTGGCATCGACTTTTTTAAAAAAGGTGGTTGTGGTTATTTCATTATTTATTATAGATATTTCTATATCTAGAAAATTAATTTTTACTTTGTTATATTCATATGTGAATATTAATCCGAAATCATTGGTGTTAAAATCTGAAATGAATTGTTCTAGTAGTTCCTCATCACCTTTCCAGATAATGAATATATCATCAATAAACCTTTTGTAGAGCACGAGATTCGCACCCCATGGAGTTCCGGACAAAAAAAGTTCTTCAAAATGCCCTACGAACAAATTGGCGTAACTGGGTGCGAATCTCGTGCCCATGGCTGTGCCCTTTTTTTGCAAATAGTAATGCCCATTAAATGAAAAATAGTTATTCTTAAGAATAAACTCCATACAGTCTAATATGAATTCTTGCTGTACTTTTGACATTTCTGTATCTCTTAGTAGATAGGAATGAGTAGCCTCTAGACCTTTCTGATGTTCTATGCAAGTGTATAAAGAACTCACGTCACACGTGACTAAGATGTAGTTATCTTCCCATTTTAAATTTTCTATCAGATTTAAAAAATGTTTGGTGTCTTTGAGATGTGATGGTATAGATTTCACATATTTCTGTAGGTAATAATCTGTGTATTGCGATAGGTTAGATGTTAGGGAATCAATTCCTGAGATGATTGGTCTGCCTGGGGGGTTGGTGATGCTTTTATGGATTTTGGGCAGGAAATAAAAGACTGGTGTCCTTGGGTGATCAATTTCTAGAAATCTACTTTCTTGGTTATTAAGAATACCTTTGTTTTTTGCTGTAAGTATCATTTTGTCCAAGTTTTTCTTCATGGATTCTAAGGGGTTCCCAGTCAATTTTTTATATGTTGTCTCATCTCCCAATAATCTATATGCTTCATTAAGGTAGTGTACAGTGTCCATTATAACCACTCCCCCACCTTTATCAGCTTGTTTAATCGTTATGTCTTTGTTCTCTTTTAGATCTTTTAAAACTAAATTTTCTTTTTTGGTTAGATTCCATTTTAAGTCTTTTTTATCGTCTATTTTTTCAATATCTTCTTTTACCTTTTTTTCGAATATTTCTATTGCACTACCTTTTTCTTGTGTGGGGTTGAAATCAGATTTCTGTTTGAGATTAGTATGAATGTATGTGGAAGTATAGTTAATAGTACTTTCTAAAGGATTTTTTAGAAAATATTTTTTAAGTGCTAGTTTCCTTGTGAACTGGTTGACATGGATTAGAGTCTCAAATTTGTTGATTCTATTGGTTGGTGCGAATGATAGTCCTTTACTTAATACAGATTTCTGTTCATTGTTGAGAGCTACTTTACTGAGATTTAAAATGCCTTTTGGTTCTATTTGGATTTTTTCGTGGCTTTCTTTGGTTCTACCTCCTCTTCCTCTGTGTCCTCTAATCTTCTTTTGCCTTTTGGGGGGTCGTGGGTTTGCATTGGGCCCTCTTCTAAAAAAGATAACCTTGAACTGTGTGTTTTTGCTGGAACTGCTGGTGTTCTGTGATCATCATTTTCGTGGGTTAATGAACTGTATCTGTTATTAGTTTCAATATTTCTTTCAGTCTGGTGGTTGTGTGATTCTTTGTGTCTAGGTGAATGTGTTTTCCTCTGGTGATTTGTCGGTGTTTCCCAATCTTTTTGTTCTGTGTGCTGATATTTCCAGTTAGTGTGCATATTGTCTTCGTTGTGTCTGTTATTCCTATCTCTGTGGTTAGTTGGTGTTTCCCAATCTTTTTGTTCTGTGTGTTGGTATCTCCAATTCATGTGCATATTATCATCATTGTGTCTATTATACATATCTCTGTGTTTATCAAAGTGCCTATTGCTGTGATTATGTGAATTTTTGTGGAAATCTCTTTCATTTCTAAAATCATCATTTCTATATTGATCATTGTTTTGATTTTGATAGTCTCGTTGATTGTCATTAAAATGTTTATAGTTGTGGTGTGTAGAGAAATGTCTTTGTTCTCTATTTTTCAAATCATAATTTCTATTGTGATTATAATTATATCTCCAGTGTCCTTGATTCCTATATTCGTGGTTATTTCTATATTCATAATTATGTGATTTGTGATCTCTGTAATTGTTATAGTAGTTGTTGGTGTCATGTTGTCTATTGAAATTGTTTCTATTATTTCTATTGTAATCGTTGTTAGTATATTGTCTCTCATTGGGATTCCTATTTTGCATAGTGTTTCTATTTGTGATTCTTTCTCTTTGGTCGTTTCGTGAAGTTTGGTATGTTGTGTTGTTTGATGCTTCTATATCATTCATTGGTTTTCTACTGCTGAATAGATGTTTATGATTCTCAAATTTATTATCAGGGTCTTGATTATCTGTTCCCTTATAGTCACTTAAATCTCTGTTGAATTTCCTCCATTTTATTTTTTTTATTTTTTTTTTTTTAATATTTTTATTAAGGTTCTGAAGAAGGCATACATAGAATATATAAAACAGAACGTAACATTAACATGATACAGGTAGAGTGTGATACAGTTCTGAATAGAAACACAATACATATCTGAGAAGATAGGTCAAAGGAATGGTATGAGAATATAATGCCTATTATTCTGTATGCTCCCTAGATGGTAAAAGAGGCCACTCTTGGACCTCAACGAGAGATATATAACTATATATAGGGGGCTATTGCAAATGTGAAAGACCACTCATGGATCTTTAAATGAGAACCTTTCTTTTTTTTTTTTTTTTTTTAAAGAAATTAATAGTGTGAACAAGGTAATATACTGTATACAAGAGATATTTTGGGATTAGAAATACGATAGAAACATCTGTTATATGAATTAAGGGGAATCATATTCATTGGATAGGGGAGAAATAAGATTGCTTTGCCCATAGATTAAATATACCATAAAAGTCTAACATATAAGAATCTCAGTTAAACTCGACCCTGAATGGCATGTTAACATCAAAGAAGCTGCACAAAGTCACAGGTAGGGACACATGTTTTAAGGTGAGCAAAATTATGATCACAACTGTAAATTTACACGAGAAATACTTCAGCTAGCAAACTGATAATAGGCTTATTGGGGTAAAAAAGAAGAAAAAAAAATTGTGAATATCTGGGGGAGGAGAAATAAGAACACACTCCAAACTATGCGAATAGCCTCATGTTGAGCTAGGGTAAGAATTCCTCTCATTAGGGGTTATTATTAACACAGCTATCACAGACATAAATACAGGTATGAGACTGCCACTTCCTTCTAGGTAAATGTGGGATCTCGCCGCCTCGGCCGCAGACAACAAGACCCAGGTCATACTAGCAAGAGATAGGGGATAGTTGTTCATGATTGCAGCTAAGGGAATCTAGAGAAAATTGGCAAAGTTATGCCTTCACTATGGAAGAGAAGAGAAATATCTGACCAGCAGACACCTCCCTTCAGCTACTATGACTAGCTGCCTTTACCCATGGTATCCCCATATGGCTATTTAGTCCTTTTAGTCAAGCCTCAATCTGTCAAATACTGTTAGCAAACATAAATTGGGCTTAACTAGTTTGAAAATGTGTCTATATCTATACTGTAAAAGGTGTATATAATAAACGTTCAGTAACTGGTGTAAAGACTAGTAAACCAGCCAACATTAGATTACATGGAAAGCATGTGTAGTTTTTCACTCTTATAGCCCCAATCAAACCATAGCTGGTAAATACAGGAAGCATAAGGAAATAGGGGTAATATACACCTTAACTAAAGACCACAACAGGCAACTGGGAAATAAACATAGAATAGAAAATCAAGCGGTACTAAATACAAGTGAGCAGTATAACTTATGAAGCGACCCATCTATATCCATAGGGCTATATCAGTTATTCATGTTGGGGCCTCCGTGAATCACCACTCAGTAATCTTGCTCTCCTGTACCTTAGTATTTAGCCCACTCCTGTTCTGTAATAGGCTAGTCCAGCGTACTGTCCTGAATAGTCCTGGAGAACATGTCCCCGCATATTAGGCTTCCAGCTACTGCCCCCTGAAAAGTGAGGTCTGAAGCGGAATGTAGATAGGGCCAGAGCTGCAGCCGCAACTGATACGCTCACTGTATCTCCTGGAGCCGGCCCGGCAAACTTGTAGATCCCAGCATCCGCCTGCCCCACAGTGCGTGGAGCAGTCTCCTCTCTCATATCGCATCTCACCTGAGCCTCTGTTGGAACCGGAGCGTTAAGGGTTAGAGTAGGCAGAGGTAACAATGCCCCATCTTTATTAACAAGATCTTTTCTCTTGAGAATGTCAATTTGAGGCTGACGGTTAGGGTTGATGCAATTGTCCCAAGCTGCCGATAATGCGCATCCCATCCGCAGAAAGTGCTCATCCAAAAGATCCTTAATCTGCTTATATATAGTAAATTCTTCAAGCGCCATTTGACAAATATGGTAATAGATCCCCACAATTAGATGCTTCTAATGGGTGGTATTGATCAATGCTGTTATTGCAGAGACTTATGAAGTAGCCCTGCTCTTTAACGACAGGTCTACAGAGAGAACCCACCGGGGGGGTCTAGATGATGGTAAAAGTCCCCAAAGTAGCTTGGCAGTCCGGGTAGAATTGTAAAAATCCTCAGCCACGAGGATGGAAAGATGGCCGCCGCTCACATGAATTCAAAAGAGAGCCCCGATCCTAATTCAAAAAAGTAACATCCGTGTATAGGTTTGGCTTATGCCAGCTATCAGATAAGAGTCCAGGGTGTGTTAGACGAATTTTCTAGGATCAAACTCTATTAAAAGCTGTAGATATAAGTGTATATTGAAAAATTAGGATCAGAGCAGCAAGTTTATGCGACTGCTCTCATGGGCTCCGGACTCCGCCCCCCAATTTCCTCCATTTTACTTCAAGAATATCTTTGTTTAAATCGCCTAATTTTTTAGCTATTTCTTGTTGTTTTGAATTTAGTGTATCGTTCAGTGTTGTCTTATCTAGTATTTCTTTACACTTTTGGATTTTTGGTGTGGTGGCTTCTCTAGATTTTATGATTACATTTATAAGTTTGCTGGAAGCTGTTTCTAGAATATCATACCATTCTTTTTGATGTTCTTCATTAAGTTCGAAGGTACAGTCTTTTTTTAGCCTAAGTCCCCTTGGGACCATATTTTCTTTAATATACTTTTTAAGAAAAGCTAGTTCTAATTTTTGTTTGATTTCTTTAAAAAGGATGTTCTCTAGCTCACTTAATGTGTCTCTTTCATTTATGGTGTCGTTTTTATATTTATTGTATGTTGAGTCTGATGGATCTATTTTTTTGTGTATATCATCCAATATGCTATCTCTAGTGCCAAAAATATCCATAGTGAGTTTATATGGTCTAATGATATGTTTATATTGTATCCTTGTGTATAGAACGTAGAGGATACCAGTTTTGGACAGTCAGGGGATAATTAGTACTGAATGTTTGGTAGGTTTAGACTGTCTAGCTGGTGGGGAATCTAGCACACCTGAAGTAAACTTTATCCCAAAGTTTAAAGAGTTATAGTTAGTTGTAGTAGGTGGCGCAAAACAAGTTGCTATTCCCAATGTGTCTTACTGTAAATATGTGTGATAATATGTGGGCTCAATATATGTTAATATTTTGATGAGTCCTAATTTTATATTCTCTTTTGGAAAAAAATGGATGTCGAAACTATTTAAGAAATAAATATGATCCTTTATTTGATTATAGTAAATTTACCCAATAGTAGTGATGCTAAAAGTACAGTTAAACAAAAATTATTACAATTCCTTCAAAGTTTAAAAAATGACACCGGTGTCTCTATGTATAAAAATGTACATAATATATAAAAAATAAATTAAATTAAAATAATAACGTTGAAATCTTATAATTTATACAGTTTTGGGTTTATCACAAGTTGTAATTTCTAACAGAATGTTTGTAGATACAATTTTATAGTGGATAAAACAATAGTTGCTGTATAGTTCATGTAGGATACTTTGTTTCAAGTTCAGCTATGCAATTGAGATCTTATCTTAGGCAACTATATATCAAATGTAGAGGTATGTTGGTGCGATTTTTATCACACTATAATATAAGTATACAAATTAGTACCTTGAAGTGTATCTGTTTGATATCACTTTTGTGAGATAATTGCGGTTAAATAAACGCCGTTATGCCAGTGTTTTGATTAAGTTTCAAGATCAAGCTGGTGGCAGTTCTATATGAGCTGCTGGCGGTTAAATAAATGCCGCTTTGGTTTCCTCTTATTAGGTGGGCTTATCTGTTTGCTGCGAGAAAATTCACTTTTATATAAGTGTTTGGGTAGTTGTCGTGGCCGCTCAGTTACCTTATCCTTTGTCGGTCAGTGACCGATCGCGCTCTTAAGGGTTTCTTGGTGGGATCTTCGTTGCGGTTAAGTGCTAACCGTTTGCTGATGTTTTTTAAGTATCTCCGGTTTTTCTATTCTGTGGCTTGTCTGTCGGTCAGTGACCGATCACGATGGTATGGTTGTTGGATAACCTCCTGATGTGGAATTTTTGCGTGCCTTTCCGGTCTGTTGTTCCCAGGTTTCTTAGATGTCGGTCAGTGACCGATCTGGGTGCTGAAATGTGGTTGTTGGGATAAGTAGAAAGTTTGTAGGATAAGTAGAAAAAGGATTTCTAGTTATCAATGTGATCTTTGCGGTTAAATATATGCTGCTCAGTGGGAACTTGAATATTTCAACTGGGTATAGCTGGTATTCACTTTGTCTTCTCAAATCCTGTGCAGGTGTGCTCTGGTATCAACATGTTTCGGCTGGACAGCCTTTTTCAAGATACCAGATGTGGGGATTCAAAGGCTATTTAAAGCCTCTCTAATTTAGCAATAAATCACCAATTGATGATATACATAAAATCAAAAAAATCAGGAACAATTATAAAATTCTGTTTTATTATATAACATAGGTATCCTTGGGTCTTAATTATAATATAGTTGGGTGTTTTTATGTAGCGATAAACATTTTATATGATTACTTTTAAAATAGAGAAAGATATTATATATCTTAATGTCAATTACTTTTAGAGTGTATATTTTAGTCACTTTATGAAACCATGGATATTTTTAAAAGGTTTCTGTAATTAGAGCGTAATATTAGAGTGAAATAATTTGTCTATACTTATCGTTGTATGGATATTTTAACTATAAAATGTAGTTAAAACGGGGCCAATGGTGAAATTAGAATTTAGTGAAATAAAAGCTAGATGGGCCAAAAGAGAATATAAATTTAAGTGAATCTTTTGACTCTAGTTTGAATGTTTCTATTTGTTATCTGTGGGCTACAATAACCAGATAGTGGGTATTGTAAAAATATAGTAAAGAGCTGTATGATCCAATGAGTGTGTTGTACCAATACTTTTCTAGTTTTTGTGGATATTAGTATTATCGGATGAGAGATTAGCCTTCTTGTATGAATTTTTATAATTATTGTAGGAATTTTAAAATTTCAAGTTGTTTGTCCTTAGACTGTAAAACTAAGTTGTAATTTTGTCAAATATATATATATTTTATTTTAGAATTCTATTGTATTTAATCAACTTGGTTTGTTAGTGTGATAGCTTGGTTTTTATGATCTTAATCTTTATAAAAATGGCCTATGTGTTAGTTTAAATTTCAAGTGGTGTGTCCTTAGACTGTAAAACTATATATTTATTTATGATATATATATATATATTTTCTTGAGTAGTTTTATTATGTTTAGTAAATATGTTTTAATGGTGTGTTTGCGTGTTTTCGTGTCTATACTTATCGTTGTATGGATATTTTAACCATAAAATGGGGCCAATTGTGAAATAAAAATTAGTGAAATAAAAATTAGTGAAATAAAAGTTAGATGGGCCAAAAGAGAATATAAATTTAAGTGAATCTTTTGACTCTAGTTTGAATGTTTCTATTTGTTATCTGTGGGGCTACAATAACCAGATAGTGGGTATTGTAAAAATATAGTAAAGAGCTGTATGATCCAATGAGTGTGTTGTACCAAGACTTTTCTAGTTTTTGTGGATATTAGTATTATCGGATGAGAGATTAGCCTTCTTGTATGAATTTTTATAATTATTGTAGGAATTTTAAAATTTCAAGTTGTTTGTCCTTAGACTGTAAAACTTAGTGATAATTTTGTCAAATATATATATATTTTATTTTAGAATTCTATTGTATTTAATCAAGTTGGTTTGTTAGTGTGATGGCTTGGTTTTTATGATCTTAATCTTTATAAAAATGGCCTATGTGTTAGTTTAAATTTCAAGTGGTGTGTCCTTAGACTGTAAAACTATATATATATATATATATATATATATATATATATATATATATATATATATATATATATATATATATATATATGTAATTATTAGTGTCTATTGTTTTAAAATGTTTTTTTGTAACTAGTTCCCCTTGTTCTTTGTATATATCTAAGTCGAAGAATGTGATCTTTTGTCTACTCAGTGAGTATGTAAATTTTAGGTTTAAATCATTGCAATTTATGTCTTCAAAGAAGGATGTCAGACTTTCTTCACTACCTCTCCACACTATTATAATATCATATATGTACAGTTTGAATAACATGAGGCTTGCTCCCAAACTATGCCCCTGGATAAAATGGTGCTCCCATTTACCCATAAATAGGTTGGCATAGCTGGGAGCAAACCTCGTGCCCATTGCGGCAACTTGAACTTGAAGGTATATATTATTATTGAATGCAAATACATTATTCGTAAGTATAAATTCAATACATTCTAGAATAAACTGGTTATGTTTCAATTGGGTGGTGTTTTCACTTTTTAAAAACCAATCTATAGCAGCGATGCCTTTGTCATGTTTAATGCTTGTATAAAGAGAGCTCACATCGCTCATGGCCAGAATATAATCATCATGCCATTCAAGGTTTTCCAGTAGGTTTAGGACATCTGTGGTGTCTTTCAGGTATGATGGCAGCTTATGTACATAATTTTGAAGTTGTGTATCGACATATAGGGAAAGTTTGGAACAAATTGAGAATATC
Organism: Bombina bombina; assembly: GCF_027579735.1. Classification (NCBI taxonomy): domain Eukaryota; kingdom Metazoa; phylum Chordata; class Amphibia; order Anura; family Bombinatoridae; genus Bombina; species Bombina bombina. The sequence goes on along the minus strand of NC_069503.1, from coordinate 1,030,856,244 downwards.
CCTGATATTATTGGACGTCCTGGTGGGTCTATTAAATTCTTGTGATTTTTTGGATAAATGGGAGCACCATTTTATCCAGGGGCATAGATTGGGAGCAAGCCTTGTGTTATTTAAACGGTACATAGATGACATTATAATAGTGTGGAGAGGTATTGAAGAAAGTCTGACATCCTTCTTTGAAGACATGAATTGCAATGATTTAAACCTGAAATTTACATGCTCACTGAGTAGACAAAAGATCACATTCCTTGACTTAGATATATACGTAGAACAAGGTGAACTAGTTATGAAAAAACCATTTTAAAACAATAGACGCTAATAATTACATTCCTACACACAGTTGCCACCTGAAATGTTGGATAGACAATATCCCCAAGGGACAGTTCCTTAGAATAAGGCGGAATTGTTCGAAACTCTCGGATTTTAATTCACAAGTAGAAATTCTAGAAAGTAGATTTCTACAAAAGGGATATGACCCAGAGGCATTAAAAACTACTATCACTAAAGTAAGAAATATGGATAGGAAAGAGATACTTGCTAAAACACCAAGAATTAAAACTAACACCAATGACATCTTAAAGGTGTCCTTTGTCACTAATTACAATTGTCACCATAAACATCTAACAAAGATACTTAATAAACATTGGCATTTAATCAGATCAGATTCCATCATAGGAGACATAATTTCTGAACATCCCACCATTATTTTTAGGAAGGCTACAAATATTAGAAATATTGTTGCACCCAGTGACTTTATGAAAAAAACACAACAACTTAAAATGCAGGATAGAGATTTATCAAGGAACAAATTACTGGGATATTTCCCATGCTACAGTTGCAAAGCATGTCAACATAGCACCAAGTGCAGGGAATATACATCTACTAATACAGGCAAAAGATACAATATCAAGGACACTATTAGGTGTAGTGATAAGGGTATTATATACCTTATCCAATGTTCATGTGGGAAACAGTACCTAGGGGAGACCTCTAGAACCCTACGGACTAGGATAAGGAAACATCTCAACTTAATAAAAAAAGGAGATCAGGAGACTCGATTATATGAACATTTTAGGGTAAAACATCAGAACAACACTAAAGACCTAAAATATTGGGGCATATGTAAAATTAATAAACCTTGGCGAGGGGGTAATTTTGACTGTTTACTTTTAAGAAAAGAAGCAGAATTAATTTATGAGCTACAAACATTATACCCACTAGGTTTAAACTCTGAGTTAGACCTTTTAGAAATAGCTTTCATTATCTTATTCCAAGTTTAACATGCATTAGACCACGTATTAGAGCTTATATCAGTTTATGCCATAATATTTAGACATCTAAGACTTTCCTAGATGCCATTCATAGATGTTGTATTTTAATATGATTTTTAGGCATATATATGTACATATAGATGGTACTAGGATATCAGGGTTAATATCGATTTAACAACTTATTTTAGTTGCCTAATTTTTAATTCAGCTATAATCTTCTACCCACTATTGAATATTATACATTATATATGACAAGCAAATTTAATTCATTTTATTTTTTATTCTAATTAATATTGATTAATATTTTTAGCATTTTTAGATTACATATATATATATATATATATATATATATATGTAAAGTTGATTCTATCAAGAATTGAATGTCTATATTAATTTTTATAAGACTCAAGATATATAGCTTATATTAAGCTTAAAGATTTTTTTTATATTTGTCTTGATATATGAATTGATCAGTCCACCTTAATAAACATCCACCTTATGAGAGAGATTATTGGAAACAAGGCGCACTTATTTTGACCAATCATGAAACAAACATCCATTTATAAAGCAGCTAAGAATCAGTTTAAGCCATCTTGATAAAGCCATTGTATATGGCAAAACGCGTTGATTGAAATAGAGCAATGTCATATGACTAATATTATATTACTGATTCAAAGGAATACAACAGATTAACCAATTAACTACTTTTCAACTAAAATACACTCTGCGCAGAGTAAAGGATTTCGGCTCCAACACGGATCTTCTTTCGGAGAGTACCGACGTAACGTGTGACGTCACTAGCTACACAGAGCTGCACGGACACCTGTGCCTTACCACGAGAGGATCGCATCAAGCTCAGAGGGGAGCAGGTAGGCACACAGAGGTGTAGCAGCCCTGTAGTTTGGTTTATTGGAACACATCTCTATCCAGTTTATATGTAATACTACAACAAATGTAAAGCGTAATACATCAATTGAAATATCGGTATATAAACTCTTTGTTTGGATCTACAAGGAACACTGCTAAACATATATGGTTTATCTATAACAAAGTTTGATTATTGATATCACACAGTGAACCCTACTCTATAGAACTAGAGACAACACTTGTTTCATCAATAAGGGAATATGTATACTGCCTGAACTTCTCTTTCTTGTTTATATGACCATTAAAGTTTTGCTATGTCTGCCAGTTAATTAATGAAGTGGATAACATTCTCCATATTACAAAATCTAATCAATTTTTTTTAGACTTTTTATTGTTCTTGTATGACCGGTCATATATATATGTATGTTTGTTTTTAAATAAATTTTACATATTCTATTATATATATATATATATATAAATACAAAATTTGTTTTTTTAGCACACCTTACAAAAAGTTTAAATCCACATCTGGGAGTGCTGCCAATATGACCCAGTAATTACACAAACAAAGAGGTATTAGCGCACATCCATTTTCCAAAGCACAACATATTTTTTGAACTGCTGCAAAAAATTGCCTGCAAATACATCAAGAGACAACTATTCTTTTTTAAATAATATTGGGAACTTAGTCACACAATATGGCCATATTTTGCTTAGCCAGTCACCACTTACAAGGTGGTGAATGGCTAAGCAAAATATGGCCATATTGTGTGACTAAGTTCCCAATATTATTTAAAAATAGTTGTCTCTTGATGTATTTGCAGGCAATTTTTTGCAGCAGTTCAAAAATATGTTGTGCTTTGGAAAATGGATGTGCGCTAATACCTCTTTGTTTGTGTAAATATATATATATATATATACGGTATATATATATATATATATATATATATATATATATATATATATATATATATATATATATTTTCACATGGTACTTATTTTATTTAATCCAAAAGGATCGTTCTTAAACTTTACGTATATACATACTTTTTATCCTAGAGACCTCCTATAGAGGTTTCCCACGGTGTACCCCCATAGCTGTTAGCGCACATACACACCTTATTATTATTATTTACTTGTTTTTGTGTTTTCTGCTTTATGGGAGCAGAATAGTGTATGTGCAGGGGTTAGATTTGCACACCATATGCTTTTGTTTATTTCTTGTATCTAATTCTCAGTGCACCAGAATTGTAAATACTACCGCTGCTCAGAGCACCAGCCTGTATCATATCAGCAATTAACACATTTAGTAATTAGCAGATGGTAAAAGCACTTAAGGCTCTCTAAGTAAGGGCTGTGTTGAAAATGCTGGTGCATGGTGCATACTTTTATGGACAGTCAATTCCAAAATAAACTTTCATGAATGAAATAGGACATGTAATTTTTTAAACAACTTTTCAATTTACTTTTATCACCAATTTTGCTTTGTTATTTTGGTATTCTTAGTTGAAAGATAAATTTAGGTAGGCTCATATGCTAATTTCTTAGACCTTGAAGGGCGCCTCTAATCTGAATAGATAGTTTTTGACAGTTTTTCTCCACTAGAGGGAGATAGTTTATGTGTCATATAGATAACATTGAGCTGAAACACTTAAAGTTACCTAGGAGTCAGCACTGGTTGGTTAAAATGCAAGTCTGTCAAAAGAACTACAATAAGGGGGCAGTTTGCAGAGGCTTAGATACAAGTTAATTACAGAGGTAAAATGTGTATTATTATAACTGTGTTTGTTATTCAAAACTCGGGAATGGGTAATAAAGGGATCATTTATCTTTTTAAACAACAAAACATTTGGTGTTGACTGTCCCATTAAATACACTTTTGAAACAGCTATAGATGTTCTAAAAAACATTTTTGCTAATACATGTATATTACAAAAATGCTTCTATTCAAATCTGAAATGTACCCATATGGTTTCCATTTTTAGGTGTAATGTCCCTTTAAGTGTAGATCAGGATTACTTTTCCAATACTTTTGAAAACTTGGGTTGAAGTGTTAGGCAAGGGATATATGGATAAGTAATATTCGAAGGGTGGTGGGAAGGTAAGGGTGTGTGTGAAGCATGTACCTAAATCCTATATATGTAAACCTAGTGTACGTGTATGTGTGTTAAAGGAACATGAAAAATGCAATTTAAACAAATTTCCAGTTTGCTTCCTTTATAAAATTTGCTTCATTTTCTTAGTATTATGTGTTGAATGTGCATCATTGCAATACTGAGAGCTAGTTGAACAGTTTGGATCAGCCAATGACAAATGACATACATGTGGAGCAACCAATCAGCAGCTAGCTCCCATTAGTGCATTACTGCTCATGAGCCTAACTTTATGTTTTTTCAACAAATGACACCAAGAGAACAAAGCAATTTAGATAATAGAAGTAAAATGGAAAGCTTGTTTCAAATTGCAAGCTGTATCTGAACCATGAAATATTTTTTTGGGGTTTAATATGTATTTAAATTTAATATGTACAAGTATTATGAAAAGGGTATAGCAAGAAATATGGATTACGTGTAAATAGCGAGCAATAACAGTTGCATTTTTGCACTTGACTTGTAACCTGGTTTAAAGTATATTCACACAGTGATTTATATACAGTAGTTAAAATGCATAAATGCTTAAATATTGTGGTATATGAATATTGCTTTATATTAGAATGTATTTTAATCCACAGATATTGTCACATTGTTGTAGATGTTTCTATTAAGCAAGTTTTTACAACTGATTTGCCAGGTTATTGAAGGTGAATGATTTTATGCATTCACATCTCTCTTCTGCAGAAAGCTGTATTATGGATATATGAATGGATGTCACATTCATGCAGGATTTCACCATGACATTGTATCTGCTTTTTGGTTGTCCTAACCATTAGAATTCAGTCCAGACCTTGTTGTTCAGTGTATGACTGGTTTCATCAAAAATAATAGTGGTGTCAATATCTTGGAGAAAATTTCAAAACTATGTTTATGAATCTTTTATCCTAGTTGGATAATCTCCAACATGAATTGTTTCCAATAACAGAGCAGATATTGATTTGAGGTGCTGGCTTTGTTTATGAAAAACAAAGTATGTGCATGAAATCACTTTCAACATTATTCTCCATTTTATCCAGCACAGTTTAGCTACTGCATAAAGATATCTTCAATATTTCATGTCAGTTCATAAAGTAGAAGACTGACATTATTATTTGTTCCATAAGAAAACAATTTGGATATCCTGTCTAAAGACACAAATCCCCCACAAAATAAATTGATTCAATATTTTGGCATTGTTAAATTTTAACATGAGTTGCATTTATATTTTAGCTTCTATTTTTTAATTGCTGATAACTTATGATTACAACAAAGAAATTGTCTAGAATTTGATCATGCAGGCTAACTTGCCAACCCTTACAAGTTCTGCATATATATTTACCAGAACTGTGCAATGATAAATGCCGACAGTGTATGCTGTCGGCATTTATCAATGTGCAGCGGACATGATACGCTACATCGGATCATGTCCATCCGCACTTTAGTAAATCGGCTCCAAGAAATCAATCATTCAATTAAATCCTGACCAAGAGGATTAACCCCTTAACAAAGCATTATGTGTGGATGACAACCACATGTCGTCATCTGGGGGGGGGGGGGCGTTTAGGAGCTGATCACACCCCCTTCATTTACCCCTGCACTTGAAGGTTGGCTACTCTCATGCATTGCCAAGGGAATCACAAAGATCTGAATTCCCAGGAGAGACAGGCTGATGGCTGGAGGTTATCGGATCTCAACTCACTTAAAGGGATAGTAAAGTCCAAATTAAACTTAACAAAGCATTATGTGTGGATGACAACCACATGTCATCATCGGGGGGGGGGGGGCGTTTAGGAGCTGATCACACCCCCTTCATGCATTGCCAAGGGAATCACAAAGATCCGGATTCCCCGAAGAGACAGGCTGCTGGCTGGAGGTTATCGGATCTCAACTCCCTTAAAGGGATAGTAAAGTCCAAATTAAACTTTCATGATTCAGATGGGCATGTAATTTTAAACAAGTTTCTAATTTACTTTTAGCATCAAATGTTCTTTGTTCTCTTGTTATTGTTAGTTGAAAGCTAAACCTAGGTAAGCTCATATGCTAATTTCTAAGCCCTTGAAGGCCGCCTCTGTATTTGACAGTTTTTCACAGCTAGGGGGCATTAGTTCATGTATTTAATATAGATAACATTGTGCTCACGCACGTGAAGTTATTTAAGAGTCAGCACTAATTGCCTGAAATGCAAGTCTGTCAAAAGATCTGCGATAATAAGGAGGCAGTCAGCAGAAGTTTAGATACAAGGTAATTACAGAGGTAAAAAGTATATTTCTATATTAGTGTTGGTTATGCAAAACTGGGGTATGGTAAATAAAGGGATTATCTGTTTTTTAAAACAATAACATTGTTGGTGTTTACTATCCCTTTAAGCCCTAGAAACACCCAAGACCCATAATTTATATTTAATATTCGGGGTATAAGTTTAAGAACACATTTATTAAAAGTTAAAATTAAATTACTCTTTTTTTTTTTCTTGTAAAGGGGGTATCTTGGCAATTATAATAAGTTGTCAAAAAGGCCTAGAGAGGCCTATAACTCCTTATTTTAAAGCCCAGAAGCCCCACTATAAAATAAAGTCCCTAAATCTGTCAATAGCCAGGTTGTCACTGTGGCATGAATACATGTGCATTTATTTGAGTAGAAATATACTTTTTTCACACATTTTATTTAACATCTCATTTGTCATGAAATATACATAAAACAATAGTATAGTTTAAATCTGCTGTGTCTGATGAAAAAAAAAAAACAATATAGAATATGTGTGGGTTAAACACTAAAAAAATGACCTACAGTGAGACTTTAATGTTAGCACTAACTAAAAATTTCAAAACTGCTCAGCACAAGGGTGTAAATTGTCAGAAGTTAAAGGGTTGACTCTGCAACACTAAGTGGTGGGGACTGGGGAGGTTAAAGTGAATGTAAACTTTCATGAATTAGTGCCGGGTTTTTAAAAATACTATTAAAAACAGGGGCACTGTCATTCATGAAAGTTTACATTGGAGCATATTTTTATAAATACTTGCCTTTCTCTTCAGCAAAGCCGGACCAGCGACCCCCCGCCCGCAGCTCCTCTGTACTTATGTCACCAATGACGAAACCGGCTTCTTCCTATCATGGCTTCCCCCAGAGCATCCATCTCGTCAGGCCACGCCGTGATTGGAGGAAGCTGGTTTAGAGAAAGGTAAGTATTTGTAAAAATACGCTGCAATGTAAACTTTCATGAATGAAAGTGCCCCTGTTTTTAATAGTATTTTTAAAAAACGGGCACTAATTCATGAAAGTTTACATTAACTTTAAGTAGCATATACAAGCCTAAAAGGGACAGTTCACCCAAAAATTTTCTCCCCTTTAAATAATTCCCAATGATCCTTTTTACCTGCTAGTGTGTATTAAATTGGTAACAAGTAGCTCCTTTACTCCTATTTCAGCATTTGAAATAGCTGATTTAGCCTGTGGTATAGCCACCTATACTGAAAGTTTTGATACTGGAGTATATGCTATTGAATAGCCTAAGTAAACACAGCCAGCTGAAGAAGTTACACTCTCAGTGGGATGCAGGATAGTTAAGTAATAAAATAATTGTCCATTGTTGAGCTTTAGTGTTCCAGCCAAATAAAAGATAAGAAAGCAAGTCTGTGTACACAAAGTTATAACATAATGAGATCTGATATCACCTTTAAGTTCAACCCATTGTAATATTTTGTGATTTCAAAGCACATAATCAGCTACTTCATATACACAAATAAGCATGAAAATGCAATTTCTCTAATATTTTATACTCTGCAGTTGGTATAACAAGTTATTTAAAATACATTAATAGAAAAACAATTTTACAGTGTACTGTCCTTTTAAATACTAAGACTACGAACCTGCATCTGGAACTTTATAAATGTAGCCCTATTCTGACTAGTCTGGGATATGTGTAAGACTTTATGAGGTTAGATGGTAGGATTCCCTGAATAAGTACAGTTTTAGGGTGGTTTTAAGACTTGTGGAAATCCTGACAGACTGAGGAAAAAGTTCCACATGTTAGGTTAATGGTGATAATTGTATTTTTAGAAGCAAATCGGAGGCATTCATCATGGGATTTAATAGTGTAGAATAAAAGCATAGAAAAATATATGGATAGGGGAGTAGATAGAAAGGATGTGATCATTGTAATTTGAACCCATAGACTAATAGAAACCAGTTTTGGGGCTAGAATATAAAAGCACTGGAGTATAAACTGTGAGGAAGGTGGATAAGCTAAGTGGAGAGAGACATTTAGGATAGATTGAAGCATGGAAAATCAGATGAAAGGTAGACTAACTAGATGGATGTGGCAGTAGTTGTGTTATAATTGTCATGTATTATTTTATGAGACAGCACCGAAACCAAAATACAGAAATTGTAGTCAAAGTAAAACAATATTAAGCTCCAAAAAAAAATATTATATATACATACTGTATATGGAAATACATTTATTAAAAGTAAACAATTCAGAAAAGGAAAATCTAAAAAATACAGTGAAGATATTTAGGCCGATTTATCATCGGTCTGTCCGACATGATTTCGCTCATCAGATCATGTCCGATAGACATCAATGAATGTCGACAGCATACGCTGTCGGCATTTATCATTGCACAAGCAGTTCGTCTGAACTGCTTGTGCAATGCTGCCCCCTGCATATTTGCGGCCAATCGTCCGCTAGGGGTGTCAATCAGCCCTATCCTATAGGATTGGGCGGATTGCTTTCTGCAGCCTCAGAGCAGGTGGACCACTTAAGGAGCAGCGATCTTAAGACCGCTGCTTCTTAACTGCTGTTTCCTACGAGCCTCAAGGCTCATGCGGAAACAGGGGCATCAGGGACTGTTCAGCCCTTGATCATTCGGCCCCGTTGTATCCTCTACAAAACATGCACACTAACACTTGCACCAATGTGAAAATAATTAAAAATGAATACAAAATGCAGATAAAAATGAGCAATATAAAACACACTAAATAAGACAGCAAGAATCGCTTGGCCAGAGTTTTATCACACTACATGTTGCAAAATACCCCTTCATGAGGTGTAGTAACCAAGTCAAAGCCATACATATTTAGGGCTAGATAAAAAGTGGAGTGCTAATTTATCGCATGTTCACAAACGGGCAAATTTTCACCTTTCGGGCATTAATTTAATAAACAGCCATTACAACAGCAATTAGCGCTCTGAAAATTAATCTCTGTAAATGTCCCCCAAATGTCCCCCATACTTAAGTGTTAGTGTTCTTTAAAAAAAATAAAAAATATGTAGCAATTAAAAAAAAAAAAAAAAAATGCACAAAGCAGTTTATGGGGGCTAAAGTTGTCAGATGTGGGGTGTTACAAAAAAACAGCACTGAAATGTGCCTTTACATTGCGGTATATGGGAACTGTGTGTTCCCTGTAAATATAAATGTATATGCTTATATACATATATATTTATGTGTTAATATGTGTAAATACTCACATAAACATAAATATATATGTATTTATTCATATACATATATATTTACATTTGCTGCCCATCGTTGAGCGACTTGCCCCTTCACTGCACTAGATCTTATGCTGTGTCTCACGGCATGAGAACGAGGCTACCATTGGAGCATGCTCTTATGTGCTGTTATTAAGAGTGGAGAGTAAATATCGTGCTCATGTAAACACAATTTTGCCCTCCACTAATAATTTGGCCCTTAGTGTGTTGTGAAGCCCACCTCATCAATGTATGATCCATTTACAGGTCTGCTAAACATAATTGATATACACATGAATAAATACACATAGTTGCAAAATAAATACATTCATTTTCGTTCTTCAAAACAATCATCGATCCAGACACATTATTTGAATAAAAGATGTCCTCAAAATATATACGTCAAATAAAGAATTGCATCACATATTCCAAAAAACAGAACATTACTTCAATATTATATTTGCTTACATAGCAGCAGTGTGTGTATTATTATCTATCATTTATAATTGTTTGATCCATAACCAAAAAATGCATAGTAGATACAATTCTTGTTTCATATTGATTTAATACACATTATATTTTTTTATTCTGTCATTCATTTTTTTTTATAACAGATTTTTTGTAATCAATTCTTACATTTTTCGATTGGAGTTGCTAGTGGGATCTCATCTTGTGATATCTCACCCAGTGGGTGATTGCAAATTATGAGTATAAATCTGAAGCAGCTGATTTCACACTGTTGGTCCTTCATGTGACACTATGTGGGGGCCTCTTGTGTTTGTTCTATTGTTTTCTAGAGAAGAAGCTTTGGATTTAAGCATTTCAATCTAACTGTGGAGCAGACCGAACTCATATCGGTGAGGGTTATTTGACATTAAGGACAGTATTTTGTTCATGCACATTTAACTTGTATTGCTTTTTTATCACTTTGGTGTGTTCTGTGTATATTTATACAAATGTGTGTAACATTTAGATGTGTTTTTTTACGTTATATAATTTATTGATTTTTCAATACACATGTGAGGTAAGTTTCAGTAAGGATTTTTGTCCATTACAAGTGTATGGATTTGTCTTTAAAAAATATGGTGACCATCACTGTATTTCTGTACTGAAAAAAACTGCCACCATATTTGTAAAGGGTCCATATACTCAGGCACGGACTTACCAACAGAGAAGGATCTACAATTTTGTTATCAGGAACACTGGATAATAATATTAAGAGTTTATAGTGCTTTGTAAAGGGCAATGTTGAAATGGTGGGGCACAGCTTTGATCTGAGACCTAGTTACGCCCCAGAGCTAGAGCATTTGATTATTGCCCTATTTATTTCAAAGACCTAACACATAGGCAAAGGGACACTATAGTATTGATTCAGCTAGAAAAGGGCAGTGTTAAGAGACTTAAAATTTGTATCGGTTAGCAAATTATCTACAGTTTTTCTATATGCACACTTTCTGAGGCTCCAGCTCCTACTGAGCATGTGCAAAAGTTCACTGTGCATGAGTCCGTTATTGGCTGATGGCTGTCACATGATACAGGGGGCCAGAAAATTAAAGGAAAAAAAAAAAAAAAAAACTTTTCCTCATTTAAAATTCATTGCTATTGCATTGTCTTTTAATTATGCACTGATTATGAAATTCTACTACATTTAATGATCATTTGAATCCTTTAAATCAGCTCTTCTGCAGCAATGCACTGTCCTAAACTGGCAACATCTGGTGATTGCTGACCATGCATTTATGCATATAAGAATGTTGTTCTAAAAGGCATCTTAACTCTTGTGTTTCTCTGCAATGATACACAAAAACAAATGGCAAGTGAAAATCACCGTGTGTGCATTGTAATTCCTTATATAAACCCCAAAAAATTATACCATTTTAAAAAAGTTTCCAATTTACTTTTATTATCAAATTTGCTTAGTTTCCATGATATTCTGTGTTGAAGAGATACATAGGTAGGCATCTGGAGCATTATAAGGCAGGAAATAGTGCTACCATCTAGGGCTCTTGCAAATGCTTGCAAAACTGCTACAATATCATGCTCCAAAGGGCCTAAGGGGGCCCAAGCATATGTCCATGCCTTTCACCAAAAGATATCAAGAGAACGAAGAAATATTGATATTAGAGCATGTGATTTAAAAAAAAAATACTTTCTAATTTACTTCTATATGAATCATAACAGAAAAAATGTGGGTTTTATATCACTTTAACTAGAAGGGGTTAACCCCTTCACCCAATCCGACGTATATATACGTTGTGCGGTACTTTGGCTATCATACCACAACACGTATATATACGTAGTCGCCTCAGGATGCTCCAGCTCCGCCTTGATATGAGGGCAGATGCCTAATCGTTACAAACGGTGACACTGTGTGTGTCACCGTCTGTAACGATCTTATGCTGGAACCGGTGGGAGGTGTGGGCGGGAGTCGGGTGGTGGGTCAGCAGCCCAGCAGGGGAGACGGGAGGGAGAAAGTGGGAGGGGCCCTACACTATGGAAACTTGAAAATAAAGGGAGAGGAAGGGATAGGGCAGCTACGCTACAAAAAAGGGGATCTAAAGATTGTGAGGGGGAAAATAAAAAAAAAGATGGCAGCAATAAATAGGGCAGGGGTGGTTTAGATAGCTGTTTTAGGTGGGATCAAGGAGGTTTAAGGGTTAGGGCAATCTTTCACTGCAGAAAAAAAATGGAAAATAAAAAAAGTTTTTTTTATTATTGGCAGAACTTAATATGGGGCTGACCAGTGGGGGAGAGAAGAGAGCTGTTTGGGAGGGATCATGTAGGGATCAGAGGGTGGGGAGTGTCAGGTAGGAGGCTAATCTATACACTAAAGCTAAAATTAACCTTTTGAGCTACCTAATTAACCCCTTCACTTCCGGGAATAATAGAAGTGTGGTGAGCAGCTGCAACTAGCGGCCTTCTAATTAACAGGAAGCAATGGCAAGGCCATATATGTCTGCTATTTCTGAACAAAGCGAATCCCAGAGAAACTTTTACAAACATTTGTGTCATGATTGCACAAGCAGTATGTAAATTTCTGTGAGAAACCCAAAGTTTGTGAAAAGAGTACCAAATTCTTTTATTTGATGGCATTTGGCAGTGAAATGGTGGCATGAATTGGCCTATATCAATTTTTTGGGTTGTCTACTTAAAAATATATATATAAATTTGATAGGTAAATAAAAAAAAACAAGGCTCTATTTCTGTTTAAATGGAGTGATAGCAAAAATGCTAAAAATGCTCTAGTATTTGGGGCAAGTTTATTGTCTGGAAGTCCCGTTAGTGAAAGGGTTAAACACATAGTGATATACTGTACAAGCATTAGCACAATAATAGAATGCTCTTCCATATTAATGCAATATCTTTTTGCATGTGTATGTCCCTTTAACCTTGAGTAAGCTATATATTAAAATATTTATTGGGCATTTGTTTAAGAACATTGATAAACGACAATCAATTTAGTCTGTGTTAAACTTGAATATTACAAGTGACCAAATGATAAATGTGTTTAATATTTTATAATATTTCTGTTTCGAGACTGTACTAATCCAATCACCTGGAACAGCAAGTAAAAGGTAAAAGCCCATTAATAGTATGTTACTATGAATTACTTTAGAACGGGCAAAAGGTGTCACTTGCTGTCTACTTAATTTAAAGTATACTAGATTCCCCATCCAAATAATAAACATAATCTCATGATAAAATCTATCAAATAAACAACATATTGACATAATCAATAATTAAAGGGATAGTCTAGTCAAAATTAAACGTTTATGATTCAGATAGAGCATGCCATTTAAAGCAACTTTCTATTTCACTCATATAATCAATTTTTTTTGTTCTCTTGGAATCTTTTTTTGAAAAAGCAGGAAAGTAAGCATAGGAGCCGGCCCATTTTTGGATCAGCCCCTGAGTAGCAATTTCTGATTGGTATCTAAATTTAGCCACCAATCAGCAAGTGCTACCCAGGTACTGAACCAACAATGGGCCAGCTCCTAAGCTTACTTTCAAAAAAAGATATCAAGAGAATGAAGAAAAATTGATAATAGGATTAAATTAGAAAGTTGCTTAAAATTGCATGCTCTATCTGAATCATGCACATTTAATTTTGACTAGACTATCCCTTTAATGAGATCAAATTAAACTTTCAATATTCAGATAGACCATGCATTTTTAAGAGACTGTTCCATATACTTCTAATATCACATTTCTGCATCCTTTTGGTATCCTTTGTTGAAAATTATTTCTGGGTCCAAAGCAGCTATGTAATAATGGGAGCTAGCTGGTGACTGGTGGATACTAGGGATGGGCGAATGTATTTATATTCGAATTTGAATGTTAGAACGAATGTTATTGTAGAAATTCGATTTACATAATAGAATGTTGATAAGAACGAATATTCTTAAAAATTCGATTTTCGAATGTTATTTACGTGTTCGAATGTCACATTCGAATTCAAATGTCACATTCGAATTTGAATGTCACTTTCGAATTCGAATATTACATTTATAAAACACAATTGTAGACTAGAAACACTATTTTGAATTCGAATGTCACATTCCAATCGAATATCACATTCGAATTTGAATATTACATTTATAAAACACAGTATTAGACTAGAAATACTATTTCGAATTTGAATGTCACATTCAAATCGAATATCACATTTGAATTTGAATATTACATTTAAAAAACACAGTATTAGACTAGAAATACTATTTTGAATTTGAATGTGACATTCAAATTCGAATATTACATTTTGAAATTGAATTAATAGATAGCTAAACATTCAAACTAATATTTTCAAATTTTATTGAAAAATTTGAAAACAAAAATTTGTAATAGAATGTTAGAATGTTATATAAACATTCGAAATTCTATTCGAATGAACGAATGGTTCAAAATTCATTTTAAATTTTGAATTTTTAGAAACATTCGCCCATCCCTAGTGGATACACACATATGCCTTTTTATGCTCACCAGATGTGTTCAACTTGGTCCCAGTAGTGCATTAGTGCTAAAAACAAATGTTAACTATATTTTTAACCCCTTAACAGGAGTTAAATACATAGGGGTCAATCACAATCCTTTTTGAAAATTGTAAAAAAAATATTTAACTACAAAAATCCCCATGGACTTTAATGGTACATTTTGTAGTTAAATCGTTATGTAAAATTGTGACCATCCCCATATGTATATGCATATATGCAAGCATTAGCAATAGTGCAATAATTAATAAGTATTTCATTTTACAGCTTATATGTGCGTGTCTATTTAAACTTAGTAGAACTTCACAATGAAACCTCACTGAAAGGGACATAAAGCAAGTTGGGATAGAGACAAAATATAATACTATGTACTTTAATTACTTCACCTGCAAATTTATACTGCAGTGCCTTGCCATTTACCCTTTCTTTTAAAGGGACACTGAACCCATTTTTTTCTTTAGTGATTCAGATTGACCATGACATTTTTAGCAACTTTCTAATTTACTCCAAAAATCAATTTTTCTTTTTGGTTCAGGTTCTGGACAGCACTTTTTTATTGGTGGATGAATTTATCCACCAATCAGCAAGTACAACCCAGGTTGATCACCAAAAATGGGCCGGCATCTAAACTTACATTCTTGCATTTCAAATAAAGATACCAAGAGAATGAAGAAAATTTGATAATAGGAGTAACTTAGAAAGTTGCTTAAAATGTCATGCTCTATCTGAATCATGAAAGAAAAGATTTGGGTTCAGTGTCCCTTTAAGTATCCAAATTCTACAGCTCTAACTCCCCCCACACATTTCCTTCTATGGCTGTATCTACATCTACCATTGCTTTGGTAGAATGCAGAAGTGCACAGTGATTATCTGCTGGAGCATGCTAAGAAGCAAATAAGCAGCTGTGAACTCGGTTGAAATACAATGCCTGTGCCTAAACACTGATAAGGGGTGGAGCAGACTACTCCAGACAGCATAGCTATGTAAGTAATTTTGCTTATTTTTGAAAAACATTTTAAAATACTTGCCAGCAATTTTTAATTTTTTTTAATGCAAAATATTTTTACTTAATTAGCCCTTTTAAGTTAAGCACAGATATATACATGTTTTATAGCACTTTAAGCAGAAATGAGGCATATGTATTTCTCATATAACATTTAAAGAATATTTGTAACTAATATTGCAATGGTTTATTAAGTACAATTCTTTACATTTTTTCCACTTAACCCCTTTATTTTCTTACCCTCTTTTAAAAAGTGTTTGTAAACCCCCACTAACATAAATGTATTCAGAAAATGTGAATATAAATCAATTTAAAGGGACAGGAAACCCCAACATTTTCTTTCATGATTTGGATAGAACATACCATTTGAAATATCTTTCCAATTTACTTCTATTATCAAATTTGCTTCATTATCTTGTTATCCTTTGCTGAAGGAACAGCATTGAACTAGAGGCAGCTAGCTAAACACATCTAGTTAGCCAATCAGAAGAGACAAATGTGTGCAGGCACCAGTCAGCAACTAGCTCCCACTATTGTAGGATATGTGTATATTATTTTTAAACAAGGGATATGAAGAGAACAAATCACATTTGAAAATAAAAGTGAATTTAAAAGTGTCTTAAAATTACATGCTCTATCTGAATCATGCGTTTAATTATGACTTTTCTATCCCTTTAATACATAATTAAGACGTTCCTCATAATATCTATCAGATATTTTTTCCCTGTTTTTCATTCATATTTTAAAACTGTGATGTCTTTCAGTTTCTGAAAAATTCTTATTACCTAAACGATAAATAAAAAAAATTAAGATTGTGAACTTTTGACTTTATTATATTAAGCTGGACATTTAGTACTCCTGTTTATGTATTAATTTTTATAACTGTAGGCAACTTGTAATATAACAAATGTTTGATCTAATCTAAGCAGTGAGTGTTTATGGTATGAATAGTGGTAACCCTATATATATATATATATATATATATATATACTGTTTGTTTATATATTTATATATGTATACACTAAAATACAAATATATATATATATATAATTTTTTGTAAATAACTTAAAACAACACAAAATAATTGAATGTGCCTGTGCCCCAGTAATACCATTCTATTGTGATTGATGTTTATTAACTTAACGATACATCCAAAAGGGATCAGCAAGTACTGCAGCTCTTTTGTACGTCAGTTCCAGTGTTATACTCAGAATATATAAGCAGCTGGCAGGAGTGATTCCAATTAATGTCTTTAATCCCAATAAGTAAACAATACGAGGCTCTGCCATTATTAGAGATGCAAACTAGATAATATTTATGCAGATACTAATATACTCTTTGAATTAACTCCATATGAATTTCCAATATTTATTTTCTCAGTAAATTTGTATGTATATAGTTTTATTGAGTATATTTATAATAAAAATACAGAACCTCATTGTCATTTGAAGAAAAATCAACAATGATTGATTCATCATATTTCAGATGACCATTATGATATTCTTTAAGAATTGATTTTTTTTTCAGTCTATCTTTGGATTACATTAATTGCCTTTTTCCTAATACCAGAACTCTTCCCTCTCAGTTAATTCAGAACCTCTATTGTGGAATTTATTGCAATGGACTTGATTAAAACTTAGTTCTGTAGAACAACAGTGGCATCTAATGGTGGATAATGGTGGAAAATGGCAGCTCTCTTTATAAAACAACAAAGTGATAAAGAGCTTTGTTTTCATAAATCAATAACTACAAAATGTATAACTAATATACTATGCTTTTATTGCTAAATAGTCATGACTATCAGTATCATCTGTAAATTGTATTTACATATTTTCTTTTATGTTTTTTTAAGGTGCAAACCAAACATGGTGTAATGCAAGAAATCATCTCAGTTTCCATTTACAAATCAATTATAAGAAAATGTTTTTTTTTCTTTTTTTCTTTAAATACGTTATACAAATTGCATATTAGGCAGTGTTATAAACCTTTTAATTTGTACTTATGTTTTAAAAGGGTAAAGCTAGATCAGATACATAGAATTCTATCAGGATTAAACTTTCTATTCCACATTTTTTTTTAGCCTTTTAAAAGCAGATTGCAACAGAATATATTTGATACAACAAATGACTAGACCCTTAAAATATATCAGATTAAGCCCTAAAGTTCACCTAATAATGATTTTTTCAGTTCATCACCAATTGTTTAAGTATATTGCTATTATTAGGGAAAGTGAAACCAAATAAATCTATTTAAGAGTAGAATGATTTTTATGATGGAATTTGGATAATTGTGTGTTCTGAACGTATAAAAAAAAATGGAAAATGGCTTTAAATTTTTTAAAAAAAAATGTTCAAATGATTTATTCTTGTGGCTTTGAAAAAAGGTTAAGAATCATTGTAGTGAATGATAAACATATGCATAAATGTGTATAATGCATTAAAGGAATATGGAACCCACATTTTTATTTCATGATTCAGGTCAAGCTTGTGATTTTAAACAATCTTCCCATTCACTTCTATTATTTAATTTGTTTTGTTCTCGTGGTATACTTTGTTAAAAAAGGATGCCTAGGTAGTCTCAGGAGCTGCTGGTTGATGGCTGCAAATATACGCACCATGTTATTGGCTCAGCCAATGTATTAACC
Source organism: Bombina bombina (assembly GCF_027579735.1). Taxonomy (NCBI): domain Eukaryota; kingdom Metazoa; phylum Chordata; class Amphibia; order Anura; family Bombinatoridae; genus Bombina; species Bombina bombina. Next base: position 1,030,837,869 of record NC_069503.1, on the reverse strand, counting down.
AGTTCCCAGTAAGGCATTGCTGCTGCTTCAACAAAGGATACATAGGGAATGAAGCAAATACGATAATATAAGTAAATTGGAAAGTTGTTTAAAATGTAATAGTCATTGCAATCATGAAAGAAAAAAATTGAGTTTCTTGTCACTTTAACATTGTTGGTGTATCCAAACAAAACAAAGCAATACATTAAATATTGTCCTCATTGATGTTCTCTTGGCTTTCTTTAAAGGGAAATAAATTAACATACCCACTTCCATTCTAATACTCTCTCACCTCATGCATTTTCAGTCTTACCAATGTAGATATCCAGAACAAGTCTTAAAGGAACATTATACACTCATTTTTTCTTTGCATAAATGTTTTGTAGATCTATTTATATAGCCCATAAAGTTTTTCTTTAAAAAAATGTAAAGTTTTGCTTATTTTTAAATAACATTGCTCTGATTTTCAGACTCCTAACCAAGCCCCAAAGTTTTATGAGAATACCATCAGCTACCTTCTCCAGCTTGCTCCTGTTTGTGTAAAGGATCTTTTCATATGCAAAAGAAGGGGGAGGGGGGAGTGTCTTATTTCCCACTTGCAGTGGGCTTTCCAGCTACCTTTTTAACAGAGCTAAACTGAGAGCTTCTAAGTAAGTTTTTAAACTGTTTTATACTGGATTTTTATATCATTATCTGTGCATCTTGTTCTTTATAGTAGTGTCTATTACATGCAGTTATATGAAAATGAGTGTATACTGTCCCTTTAAGTACTGTAAACAAGAAGAACTTTGTCAAATGCTTTTATGGAGTAAGGGCAGAAAAAAAAAATCCTGGAAGCCAAGTCAGATCCACAATGGCAGCCAGTCAACCAAATTATACAAACTGTATAAATGTAAAGACTGGGCATGTATAAAAGATAGGGGTAAGCCAGAGAGAATTATTACTGATGCCCATTTCCAATATTTTTATTTTCATATATTTTTAAATAGGTCATAATAATAATTGGGATTTTTAGCCTTGAAGAAGAGCAGATCATGATGACTGAAACTATAAATCTGCTTCGAATGACTGAGATTAAACAAACACAGGGGTACATTAATATCACAAAAGTATTAACCAAACTCATGCTCTAAATAACTTTACATAAATAGGAATATTAGTTGAGTTGAAACTGATCACTGCCAAAACAATAACAACTGCACACCTTTCCCATTAAAATTCAAATCTCTTAAAAATGCTTGTATGGTATAGTTCACTCTGTAGTAAATGTAGGTTGCCATTATGATGAATACAATATTTAATATATAATACAAAATATTATTACTTAATTTAAGAGCTACACTCTTCATTATATGTCCTAATCAGCTTCTATGTGACTTAGAAATTAAAAACATCCTTTACTTTTGGATGAGAATTCCTATGACCATCATACAAAGTAGTACACATGAATAAAAACACAAATACAGCAGGGGTTATGAAGGCATCAATTTTATTTTTAAACAATAAATATTAATCATAAAAATAAATAACATAACCACCAATTAAAACCCAATAGCCTCACCAGAAACCTCAACATCCCCAAACAAATCAATCCCCAAACAAAACCACCCCTGATTAGCCAGGAGGTACCCGAACGCCCAACAAAACACTAAGCCACAAGGAAAGCACCTTCATCCACTACAAATAATCTGCAGCAATAAACTAACCTCAGAATATGGAATATGTTTCAGCAAAGCCTCATCTCAACAAGAACTGGATGCCATTATCTACTTCAATTATGTGTTCAGGTTTTTTCTGCTTTATTGCTTAGAAAAAACACTGCTAATAATTGTTGCAGGTTTCTATGTTCAATTACAGTCCCTGTTCAATTTTCATCTGCATACAGGTTTACTCAATCTGTATTGCACACAACCCATCTTCATCTAGACTCTTCTTGTTTCATTCTCAATATAGTTTCATTTTAAAGGGACACTGAACCCATTTTTTTTCTTTTGTGATTCAGATAGAGCATGCAATTTTAAGTAACTTTCTAATTTACTCCTATTATCAAATTGTCTTCATTCTCTTGTTACCTGGGTTGTTCTTGCTGATTGGTGGATAAATTCATCCACCAATAAACAAGTGCTGTCCAGGGTTTCTGAACAAAAAAATTGCTTAGGTGCCTTCTTTTTCAAATAAAGACAACAAGAGAACAAATAAAAATTGATAATAGGAGTAAAATAGAAAGTTGCTTAAAACTGCATACTCTATCTGAATCATGAAAGAAAAAAATTGGGTTCAGTGTCCCTTTAAAGAAACTGTATAAATGATATTCTTTCAACAATCAGTAATGCCTCCCTGCACCTTTTCTATCAAACATGAATTTGTTATCATAGGAATAATCATTATGCTGCAGTTGTATTAAAACGTATTCCACTAGATATCTTTCAAAGCCAAAGCACAAAGAATAAGAAAAGGTAAACAAGCCTTAGTTTCTTTCCATAGCTAGTCTGGAAAAATTTGTGTTTTTTCTAAAAGCAAAAAAACAAACAAAAACGTTTTCATATCTACTAATGCTTTAACTGTTTGTGTATGAAATTACAAAACAAATCTATCCCTTACATTACATTATCCTCTCTTTGCAATAAACCTGGTGTAGACCAGTGTTTCTCAACTGTGGTCCTCAAGTACCCCCAACAGCCACATTTTCATTATAGCTGAACCAGTGCACAGGTGAAATAATCAGGGTGGTTACTAACCTGGGTGCATCAGCTGAATATTTAACCTGTGCACTGGTTCAGCTATAATAAAAACATGGCCTGTTGGGGGTACTTGAGGGCCGTGGTTGATAAACAATGGTGTAGACCAGGGGTCGCCAACCTTTCGGACCTCAGGGACCACTAAACTCACAATGTTTTATTCCATGGACCACTAACATGAATTTAGTTTTAAAAGGTACAAACCTCTATAATGTGTGTTTGTGTATATATATATGCATACTGTACATAACTAGCATAACCACAGCTAAATTTAAATTATGAATATATTTGCACATTTTTAAGAATTATTTTTTGGAATTAACTAATTGAATGACATACTTCCAAATGACAGATGAAGGGTGAGTGCCAACTTTTGAGCTGGAAACAGAGTGGCAGGATGTGGGGAAAGAAATTATGTTTAAAAGGACCACAAGACTTCCAAGTTACCTCCTCAGTTGGGATTTATTCAAAACTACTTATCATCATGAACAGACATTGGAGTCATAAATTAAGTTTATTTCAGAAAGCTCTCAATATGGATGTGAGCTAACCACAACTGATGTTACTGGCAGTTACTATAATACTGGTGGGATATGGCTGATCTGCTAATTCAGGTTGAATAAAATTATTAGAATGAAAAATAATTAATATTTAATAAAAAAGGAAGATGGGGGGGGGGGGCAAACAGTGATGTAAGTCCATCTGAAGGAATAAGGAAAACTACTACAAAGAGACAGGTAAAGGGAAGAAAATAAATTAAATATAAGAGAATTTTGTTTTTAAAGATTTTATTTTTTTATATATACTTTAATTCCACTATTTTAAGCCAAGACTATACCAACCTCTGCAGGCTTTAGAATGGAAGCATCTTCCTCTGAGCAACGCGCCGGGCGAGAGGAGTTAAAAATACAATCTAGCTAAGCAAGGTGCACAGTACTACGCAACACAACGTGCGTAGGGAGATTGTAATTTAACTCCTCCTCCATCGGTTTTCACTGATGTCCAGCCAGGCACTGCAGGGAGTTGCAGCGCAATGGGGGGTGACACCATCAGAGGAGATTAATTCCTGCTTGATGGTGTCAAGGACCACCAACATCTTCTCGTGGACCACCAGTGTTCCACGGACCACTGGTTGGCGACCGCTGGTGTACACCATCAGAGGTGTAATTAGAAACTCCAGGGCCCGGTGCAAGAATCCATAAAGGGCTTCCCCCCACCAGGTCATAGACATTCATAAGGACCTATGTGCACACACACATATGGCTTCTGCAATATTCATATTTCACAAGATATGCCACTGAAGAGTGTACTAGCTGGCACAGTATGTTTGATATATATGTAGATATGTATATATGTATATATATATCCTCCATGTGTATCTGCACTCACAATGTCATATAGTCAGCAACCAGGGTGCCAGATCAGTATTATTCACAGCGATCTTCAACAAAGGACTGTGAGTGCAGTCCTTTGTTGAAGATCGCTATGTATATATATATATATATATATATATACATATATATATATATATATATATAAATATACATATATACATACACACGATCTATGAGCAAACACATATATGTCTGCTGCAATATTCATATTTCACAAGATATGCCACTGGAGATTGTACAAGCTGGTGCTGGTACAGTATGTGTGATATATATATATATATATATATATATATATATATATATATATATATATATATATATATATATATATATATATATATATATATATATAGTGTACATATATATATATATATATATATATATATATATATACATATGTATATATACAGTACATATATATATATATATATATATATATATTATATATATTTTACAGTATGTTTAATAATTGTTAATAATTTATCATTTTATAAAATATTCTATATGCAATATTTCAATAAGGTGCCTTAAGAATACTTTTTTCATGACCTTGTTAAGATCTAAATTGAGAAACAAAATGCACAAAATGCATAATTTACATTCCTATGTTCTTCACATAACACAAATAATGTGCTTTTATATCTGATACTTTTCATGTAAAATACATATACTGTGTATATATATATATATATATATATATATCAACACAAGTAAATGTTTCACAAAGTTGCACATACACTAAAAGTCTCAAACGAGAACTGTAATCCTTTCCTCTATAGTCCCTTTCAGAGCATCTTGGACAAAACAAAGTTATTGATAATCCATAGGTAATAATACAAGCTGAGCAAGTGATAAATGCTTAATAGCGAACAGGCATTTCCCCTCCTGGCTCATACAGCTATGCATATGTCTGACGCACACCAATCTGCAGTAGTATAGAGTGGAGGAATGGCGAGCTTCTGTTCGCCTTAGGTCCCTGGTCCAAATTCAAATGAATAGAAGTAAAGTTCTCCCAAGACACAGTTAAAAAAATCTAAAATTTTATTGTAATTCACATAGGATAAAAGTAACCCATGGGGTCCCAAAAAGCACAAATGCATTAGGCTGACATGTTTCGGCTTGTTGCCGTAATCATAGCTGATTCAATACATTTGTGTCACTCAATTAAAAGCACACCTTCTTTTTCATTGGTTGTAAAAACTTTCAATGCCTGTGTTCAATTTCCGTATCTCAGTTTAACCTCTTATTTTCATGCGCTAGTAATGATTTAACTTTATACGAACTGAAAACGTACTGTACGACTAAACTCTCCCATATGAATTTACACATGGCAAATAAAAAAAAAAGTTATCATTATCTTGGCTTATTTATATTTAGATAGATTTACGTTTATATATATATATATATATATATATATAAAAACAGTATATATATATATATATATATATATATATGTTCTATTAGGAGGTGTCCCAGCACTCCGGCCTAGGCAGCATGTCAACCACCTGGGTGCAATCCTCAAGAATTCATGTATAGATTTGTTTGGAAAAGAAGGGCACTCTCAGGTTTTAAGAGAAACACAAAATGTTTTTATTTTGACCAGCAACGTGTCATGAAGGACAGAGTCGATGTTTCGGCTCACATCAGAGCCTTCTTCAAGACAAAGAAAATCTTAAGTCGGCGTGTAGTTACCAAAAAATCTGTCAAAAAGCCATGCACCAAGCATGGCGTGATGAGCAGCAGACTGTTGTTTAACTGACAGTCATTGATCTCGCTGCTCTTCGGCTTTTTCCCAGCTTTATAGGTATGCTATCACCAAACACCCACACTATACTACACTATTTTACCCCTATCCCGCTACTCACAGACCCCTCCGCAACGAAATAAAGTTATTAACCCATAAACCGCCACTCCTGGAGCCCACCACCACTCTAATAAACATATTAACCCATATCCTGCCGCTCCCAGAGCCTACCGCCACTCTAATAAATGTATTAACCCCTATCCTGCCGCTCCCGGAGCCCACCGCCACTCTAATAAACGTATTAACCCCTATCCTGCCGCTCCCGGAGCCCACCGCCACCGACATTATACTTATTGACCCCTAATCTGCCATCCCTAACGTCGCCGCCACTATATTAAATTTATTAACCCCTATATCTAAGTCTAACCCTAAAACCCCTAACTTAAATATAATTAAAATAAATCTAAATAAAACCTACTAATAATAAATAAATAATTCCTATTTAAAACTAAATACTTACCTATAAAATAAACCCTAAGATAGCTACAATATAACTAATAGTTACATTGTAGCTAGCTTAGGCTTTATTTTTATGTTACAGCCAAGTTTGTATTTGTTTTAACTAGGTAGAATAGTTATTAAATAGTTATTAACTATTTAATAGCTACCTAGCTAAAATAAATACAAAAGTACCTGTAAAATAAAACCTAACCTAAGTTACACTAACAACTAACACTACACTATAATTAAATAAATTAACTAAATGAAATACAATTAGCTAAATTAAATTAAATTTGCTAAAGTACAAAAAAACAAACACTAAATTACAGAAAATAATAAACAAATTACAGATATTTAAACTAATTCCACCTAATCTAATAGCCCTATCAAAATAAAAACACAAAGTAATAAAAACCCCTAGCCTAAACTAAACTATCAATAGCCCTTAAAAGGGCCTTTTGCAGGGCATTGCCCCAAAGTAATCAGCTCTTTTACCTGTAAAAAAAAAATACAAACAACCCCCCAACAGTAAAACCCACCACCCACACAACCAACCCCCCAAATAAAATACTAAGTAAAAAAATCTAAGCTCCCCATTGCCCTGAAAACGGCATTTGGATGGGCATTGCCCTTAAAAGGGCAGTTAGCTCTTTTGCGGCCCAAAGCCCTAACCTAAAAATAAAACCCACCCAATACACCCTTAGAAAACCCTAACACTAACCCCCTGAAGATCGACTTACTGTTCTGAAGACCGGACATCCATCCTCAAGGAAGCGGCAGAAGTTTTCATCCAACCGGGCCGAAGTCCTCAACGAAGCCGGGAGAAGTCTTCATCCAAGTCGGGCGAAGTGGTCCCCCAGATGGGCAGAAGTCTTCATCCAGACAGCATCTTCTATATTCATCCATCCAACGCGGAGCGGCTCCATCTTCAAAACATCCAATGCGGAGTATCCTCTTCCTTCCGACGACTACTGACGAATGAAGGTTCCTTTAAGTGACGTCATCCAAAATGGCGTCCCTTAGATTCCGATTGGCTGATAGAATTCTATCAGCCAATTGGAATTAAGGTTGAAAAAATCCTATTGGCTGTTGCAATTAGCCAATAGGATTGAGCTTTCATCCTATTGGCTGTTGCAATCAGCCAATAGGATTGAGCACACATTCTATTGGCTGATTAATTTAGTTTATGGCGATGTGGGGGGCTGGCGGTTTAGGGGTTAATACATTTATTTAGTTGCGGTGGGCTCCGGGAGCGGCGGAATAGGGGTTAATAACTTTATGTAGGTGGCGTCAGTGTAGGGGGCAGCAGATTAGGGCTGTTTAGACTCGGGGTACATGTTAGGGTGTTAGGTGTAAACATAACTTTTATTCTCCAATAGGAATCAATGGGATATCGGGCAGCAGCGAACATAAGCTTTCACTGCTTTCAGACTCCCATTGATTCCTATGGCATCCGCAGCCTCCAGGGCAGAGGATTGAAAACCAGGAACGCTGGGCCAGAATAGTGCCGAGCATACCTGGTAGACATTGGTTAACTAGCAAAAGTAATCAGATAGTGCCGAATTTGCATTCGGAACATCTGTAGTGACGTAAGCATCGATCTGTGTCAGACTGAGACCGGCACATTGTATGTTACGTCACAGATTTCTACTTTTGCCAATCTGTAGGGTTTGATAACTAAAGCAAATCAGGCTTTCTACAATTACGCTTCGAAATTTCAGTGTATTTGCGGTTGACGGCTTGATAAGTAGATGCCTATTAATGGGTTAATAGAGGAGGAGAGGGACAGCACACATTTTCGAACTCCTATTGGTCAACACAGCCAGTCAATTGTTGTACCAGTTCTGAGTTTATCACCTCTGTTGAAGCGCAAGTACACATACGCGAAGCATGTCAGGTGTTTTCATGTCTGCAATGTCCCTTTGTTTGTGGAAGAATAAACAGTATGCACAGTTTACAATATAACAGTATACACAGTATATATATATATATATATATATATATATATATATATATATATATAGTTGTAAATCAAAACCATTGTAAATTAAAACCCAGTTTATAATGTAAGTCAATGGGAAGTGAGGGAGTAACACCGAATACATTATTTTTAAAGCTTTGAAATGAAGACTTTAATGCTAAACAGCATTATAAACCTAATAAAATAATCACACAACACAAAATATATAATTAAACTAAGTTAAATGAACAAAAACATTTGCTAAACAGCATTATAAGCCTAATAAAACAATCACACAACACAGACTTTACTTGCATTTTTTTTCAAACGGTTCTTTCTATGCATTCCAATCTGGACTAATTTATAGACAGGAAGATATTGTTCCTTTGAAAGCTGCTTGATAGCTCAGGTCTAGCTAGCTACACTAATTAATTTCAGCCTGCTTGTGTGCTTGGCTTGCATATCTTTGCTGCAACACAAGAGGACAGCTCCACCTACTGGCTATTTTAATTAATGCACTGCTTCTCAATGCTTTTCAATAGCAGTCACATGAAAAAAAGGTTGTTATTCTGAAACGGTGCAAATTGAACCATTGTAAACCGAGGGCCACCTGTATGTATATATATATATATATATATATATATATATATATATATATATATATATATATATAAATATGTATTCAATAATAAAATGGACATTATCCTGTAAGTGAAGAGCATTGTAATGTTAAATATGTACAGTAAATATACATTACAACACAAATACCTTTGCATGCCCTTTTTTCTAACACGAGTCATCAAATATTTTTTTTTAATATTATTATGAATGCAACTGTAATTTTTAATGTATTTTTGATGTGTTTGTGACACTTTTCTTTCAAGCCTGATAGTTAACCAGAGCTCTGAAGTTGCATGTTAAATTAAATTGTTCTCGGGCGAAGGCGTTTACTTTCAACTTGTAATACACTCTACTTAAACCCGATATTGCTTGCATACAACAGTTAGTGCCCTCTCATAATCTAGCCCTTATTGTGTAATGTAGGTGTGTATGTGATGTCCTTATATACAGTCGGGGTCAATCTTTGAAGAGAATGGGAGGTGTATGTGATATCTTTTTATAATGGTCGGGGTTGTTTGTGCATGAGAGTGCATGCATGTTTGTGTTTATATACAGACTTGGAACGACTAATTGTAATGTGAGTGTAATGTGCTCAGCATGTGTGTAATGTCTTTATATAAAAGCTATCTGATTGCAACATACCCAGTGTTCACATAATGTTCTAAAATACAGGCTGTGGGTGTCTGGTATGAATGTGTCCAATATGAGGTTTATAAGAGGTGCAGTATCTGGATGCTGGATAGCAGGAAGAAAATGAAGACGGAAGAGCATACTATGGGATCTTATGGTATGAAGTATTATTGTTTATTATTGTTTATTTTTTAAGATCTAATTTATTTTTTATTATTATTATTATTATTATTATTATTAGTTATGGGGAAAATGTTCTAGATGGTTGCAATTTGTTAGGGAATGTAGCTTTTAGGGGGTATGTTTCAAACTGATAATATAGGGTGTTATATCTGTAAATTATATTATTTAATAGGAGGATCATTTTAAGGGTGTTGTTACATTAAATGTGGTTATAGTGCAGTGGGAGGAACATTTAGAAAAGGATACTTAAAGGGACAGTCTAGTCAAAATTAAACTTTCATGATCAGATAGGGCATACAATTTTATATTGTCCAATTTACTTTTATCATCATATTTGCTTTCTTCTCTTACGTATTCTTTGTTGAAAGCTAAACCTAGTTAGGCTCATATGCTAATGTCTAAGTCTTGCAGGCCGCCTCTTATCTCAGTGCATTTGAAAGTATATTTACAGACAGCGCTAGTTCATGTGTGTCCTATAGATAACATGGTGCTCACTCCCGTGGAGTTATTTATGTGTCAGCACTGATTGGCTGAAATGCAAGTCTGTCAAAAGCACTGAGATAAGGGGCAGTCTGCAGAGGCTTAGATACAAGGTAATCACAGAGGTAAAAAGTGTATTACTATAACTGTGTTGGACTATAACACCCACTTTGTTCATTATGGCACAGCAACTAGCAGTAACAATCCTTTTTGTGACATAGGAGACAAACCTACTCTAACTAGTTTGGGGCAGATTACAGTTTGGGTCAGTGTAGCACAAATGCTTGTGCACAAGGAATATTCATATTTTCATGTTGGATTAGCACACATGTGAATATGCCAATGGGTTTGCTCGCAAGTAGGGTGTGTTTTTTTCCACTTTTTTTGCTCCATTGACTTCTATGGGGGAATAAGTAGTCGCGCCCATGATATTGTAAGCTCGGCTTTTTGTTTGCATAGAGTTAGTGTGAGAGCAATTACTTTTTACTTTCAACTCTTAATACCAGTGCAACCCAACGCGTGAAAGTGTGTACTTCTAGTGCCATTAGCGCTCTAGCGAAAGCGCTAAATAGTGCTCACCTCCTAATTTTGTCACTAATCTTTCAGCAACTCGAATAAACCTGATCTAAACCGAAGTGCACTATCATTGCAGGCTTTCTGGAACAATAAAGATCTGAATTATACAATACAGTTTTCAATAGGCTTATTTCCTTGTTGAATAAGTAGACAACTTTTTCAGCAAAATAATATTGTTTAGATTATCCATAATTGTTTTCCATAGCTTACTAACAGGTAAAGTAGGCAGATTCTGAAAATGGACTCTGGAAAGCCATGTGACCAGTACAGTGTTTAGTTGTTTTCTGTTAATTAGGTTATAATACCTCCACCACGGTAAAGTCTGATCAGTAGATCCATGAATGAGAACTGCAAGTTCATCACAATCTAACAACCAAATTATTAATCAAAATAAAAAATACAATTAAAATGCCAAAGTTGGAAGCAATCTAAGCCAAAAGCATTATCACCAATAACAAAAATGAAAAATACTGCATAAATTGCATGAACATTAAATCATGTAAGTAGGGTCAATTTTTGTTAAAATATCTGTTCTAAGTTCCTCAATGTAAGCTTTATGATGAGTTAGTGCATTTGATGAAAATGCAAAACTGAGATTTTTCATTCACCTAGATTACGAGTTGTGTGTTAGGCTTAAAAAGCAGCGTTGGATGGTCCCGATGCTGCTTTTTAACGCCCGCTGGTATTACGAGTCTTGAAATGACAGGCTCACCCCTCACTTTTTTGGCCAGACTCGGAAATACCGCAAATCTTCTTACGTCAATTGCGTATCCTATATTTTTAATGGGACTTGCATAGTGCCGGTATTACGATTCTTCCAAACAGTGAGTGGTACAGCCTCTCCTGTCAAGCCTGGTACCGCATTTTAAAGTCAGTAGTTAAGAGTTTTACACTACAATGCTGTAGCATAAAACTCTTAACTAAAGTGCTAAAAAGTACACTAACACCCATAAACTACCTATTAACCCCTAAACCGAGGCAGATTAGGGGTGTGGCAGATTAGGGGTGTGGCAGATTAGGGGTGTGGCAGATTAGGGGTTAATAAATCTAGTTAAGTTGCGGCAACAATGGGGTGGCAGATTAGGGGTTAATAAATATAATGTAGGTGGCGGCGGTGTCTGGAGCGGCATATTAGGGGTTAATAATATAATGCAGGTGTCGGCGATGTTGGGGGCGGCAGATTAGGGGTTAATAATATAATGCAGGTGTCGGCGATGTTGGGGGCGGCAGATTAGGGGTTAATAAGTGTAATATTAGGGGTGTTTAGACTCGGGGTTCATGTTAGGGTGTTAGGTGTAGACATAAATGTATTTCCCCAAAGGAATCAATGGGGCTGCGTTAGGAGCTGAACGCTGCTTTTTTGCAGGTGTTAGGTGTTTTTTCAGCCGGCTCTCCCCCATTGATTCCTATGGGGAAATCATGCACAAGCACGTTTTACCTGCTCACCGCTAACGTAAGCAGTGCTGGTATTGATGTGAGATGTGGAGCAAAATTTTGCTTTTCGCTCACTTTTTTGTGGTTAACACCGGGTTTGTAAAAACCCATAATACCAGCGCTGTCTGCAAGTGAGCGGTGAGTCAAAACTGCTCATTAGCACCGCACCCCTCCTAACGCAAAACTCGTAATCTAGGTGATTGTTAATGCAACATAGAGGAATTACTTTAACTAGAACTTTCTTGCTTAGTAGCAGATTGTTTTGCTATCTTGTTAGTACCATGTGACTAACTACAATGTAAGAAAACATTGTAGATATTTAGAGACAAATATTGTTGATATAGTGCTGTGGATTAGGGGAATTAACTACTGTATCACTACAGTAACTACCACATCATGGTTTAAAACTGTTAAAGGCCACAGTGGTCTGATATTTTGGTGCCTTTGTGTTTAAAATACCCATAAAATAACTTTCTGAATACTATCTAATCTTCAGCTTCTTGCCTCTTACAGACATTTCTAGTGTTCACCTTCCAGGACCCCTTTATAATAAAATAAAGAAAAAGATTCTACAGCCCCCTAAAAGGATAAGAATGTTTAATGTTAAAAACTAATATTTTTTTTTATACAAAGTAAAAAGTGTAGGGCAACACATGACCCCTTTCCAGTCCTGCTACTTGTTATATACCATATATATTTAATTCTGCCACAAAATAATTTTGTAATGAAAAAACCTTTGTTCCATAAGTATTACATATGAACAAGCTAATACAAGTGCAATGAGCAAGCTTATATGAGAACAATGAGCAAGCTAATATGAGAACAATGAGCTAGAGTAGAGAATACAATAGCAATGAGCAAGCTAATACAAGTGCAAAGAGCAAGCTAAAATGAAAGCAATAAGCAAACTAATACGAGTGCAATGAACAAAAATAATACAAGTGCAATGAGAACGCTAATACCAGTGCAATGAGCACACTAATACAAGTGCAATGAGCAAGCTAATACAAGTGCAATTTGCAAGCTAATACCAGTGCAATGAGCAAGCTAATACAAGTGCAATGTGCAAGCTAATATGAAAGCAATAAGCAAGCTAATACAAGTGCAATGAGCAAGCTAATATGAAAGCAATAAGCAAGCCAAAATGAGTGCAATGAGCAAGCTAATATGAAAGCAATAAGCAAGCCAATATGAGTGCAATTGGCAAACTAATACAAGAGCAATGAGCAGGCTAATTCCAGTGCAATGAGCAAACTATTACAAGTGCAATGTGCAAGCTAAAACCAGTGCAATGAGCAAGCTAATACAAGTGCAATATGCAAGTTAATACCAGTGCAATGAGCAAGCTAATACAAGTGTAATGATCAACCTAATACAAGTGCAATGAGCAAGTAAATACGAGTGCAATGAGCAAGCTAATATGAGTGCAATGAGCAAGCTAATACGAATGCAATGAGCAAACTAATACCAGTGCAAATTGCAAGCTAATACTAGTGCAATGAGCAAGCTAATACAAGTGCAATGTGCAAACTAATACTAGTGCAACGAGCAAGCTAATATGAGTGCAATGTGCAAGCTAATATGAGAGCAATGTGCATGCTAATATGAGAGCAACGAGCAAGCTAATATAAGTGCAATAGGCAAACTAATATAAGGGCAATGAGCAAGAAAATATGAAAGCAATAAGCAAGCCAATATGAGTTCAATTGGCAAACTAATACAAGTGCAATGAACATGCTAATACCAGTGCAATGAGCAAACTATTACCAGTGCAATGTGCAAGCTAATACCAGTACAATGAGCAAGCTAATACCAGTGCAATGAGCAAACTATTACCAGTGCAATGTACAAGCTAATACCAGTGCAATGGGCAAGCTAATACAAGTGCAATGAGCAAGTAAATACGAGTGCAATGAGCAAGCTAATACGAGTGCAATGAGCAAGCTAATACCAGTGCAATGAGAAAGCTAATACCAATGCAATGAGCAAGCTAATACGAGTGCAATAACCAAGCTAATACGAGTGCAATGAGCAAGCTAATATGAGTACAATGAGCAAGCTAATATGAGTGCAATGTGCAAGCTAATACAAGTTTAAAAAGTAAGCTAATACGAGTGAAATGAGCAAGCTAATGCCAGTACAAAAAGGAAGCTAATATGAGTACAATGAGCAAGCTAATATGAGAGCAATGAGCAAGCTAATATGAGTGCAATGAGCAAGCTAATACAAGTGCAATAAGTAAGCTAATACAAGTGAAATGAGCAAGCTAATACCAGTACAAAAAGGAAGCTAATATGAGTACGAGCAAGCTAATATTAGAGCAATGAGCAAGCTAATATGAAAGCAATAAGAAAGCCAATATGAGTGCAATGAGCAAACTAATACCAGTGCAATGAGCAAACTAATACCAGTGCAATGAGCAAGCTAATACAAGTGCAATGAGCAAACTAATACAAGTGCAATGAGCAGGCTAATACCAGTGCAATGAGCAAGCTAATACCAGTGCAATGAGCAAACTATTTAAAGTGCAACGTGCAAGCTAATACCAGTGCAATGAGCAAGCTAATACAAGTGCAATATGCAAGGTAATACCAGTGCAATGAGCAAGCTAATACAAGTGCAATGAGCAAGTTAATATGAGTGCAATGAGCAAGCTAATACGAATGCAATGAGCAAACTAATACCAGTGCAAATTGCAAGCTAATACTAGTGCAATGAGCAAGCTAATACCAGTGCAATGAGAAAGCTAATACCAGTGCAATGAGCAAGCTAATACGAGTGCAATAACCAAGCTAATACGAGTGCAATGAGCAAGCTAATATGAGTACAATGAGCAAGCTAATATGAGTGCAATGTGCAAGCTAATACAAGTTTAAAAAGTAAGCTAATACGAGTGAAATGAGCAAGCTAATGCCAGTACAAAAAGGAAGCTAATATGAGTACAATGAGCAAGCTAATATGAGAGCAATGAGCAAGCTAATATGAGTGCAATGAGCAAGCTAATACAAGTGCAATAAGTAAGCTAATACAAGTGAAATGAGCAAGCTAATACCAGTACAAAAAGGAAGCTAATATGAGTACGAGCAAGCTAATATGAGAGCAATGAGCAAGCTAATATGAAAGCAATAAGAAAGCCAATATGAGTGCAATGAGCAAACTAATACCAGTGCAATGAGCAAACTAATACCAGTGCAATGAGCAAGCTAATACAAGTGCAATGAGCAAACTAATACAAGTGCAATGAGCAGGCTAATACCAGTGCAATGAGCAAGCTAATACCAGTGCAATGAGCAAACTATTTAAAGTGCAACGTGCAAGCTAATACCAGTGCAATGAGCAAGCTAATACAAGTGCAATATGCAAGGTAATACCAGTGCAATGAGCAAGCTAATACAAGTGCAATGAGCAAGTTAATACAAATTCAATGAGCAAACAAATACAAGTGCAATGAGCAAGCTAATACGAGTGCAATGAGCAAGCTAATATGAGTGCAATGAGCAAACAAATACAAGTGCAATGTGCAAGCTAGTACAAGTGCAATGAGCAAGCTAATATGAGTGCAATGAGTAAGCTAATACGAGTGCAATGTGCAAACTAATACAAGTGCAACAAGCAGGCTAATACTAGTACAATGAGCAAGCTAATACAAGTGCAATAAGTAAGCTAATATGAGTGCAATGAGCAAGCTAATACCAGTGCAAAGAGGAAGCTAATATGAGTACAATGAGCAAGCTAATACCAGTGCAAAGAGGAAGCTAATATGAGAGCAATGAGCAAACCAATATGAGAGCAATGAGCAATCCAATACGAGTGCAATGAGCAAGCTAATACCAGTGCAATGAGCAAGCTAATACAAGTGCAATGAGCAAACTAATACAAGTGCAATGAGCAAGCTAAGACCAGTGCAATGAGCAAACTAATACCAGGGCAATGAGCAAATTGATATAAGTGCAATGAACAAGCTAATAAGAGTGCAGTGAGCAAGCTAATACCAGTGCTATGAGCAATCTAATATAAGTACAATGAGCAAGGTAATATGAGAGCACTGAACAAGATAATATGAGTGCAATGAGCAAGCTAATATGAGTGCAATGAGCAAGCTAATACCAGTGCAATGAGCAAGCTAATACCAGTGCAATGAGTAAGCTAATATGAGAACAATGAGCAAGCTAATACAAGTGCAATGAGCAAGCAAATAAGAGTGCAACAAGAAAGCTAATATGAGTACAATGAGCAAGCTAAAATTAGAGCAATGTGCAAGCTAATACGAGTGCAATGTGCAAACTAATACAAAGAAAGTGCAGGGCAAATAGCCCGGAACGTAGCTAAGGGTTAAGGCCTGGAGGAGTGAGTGCTGCTGTGTGTGTGTGTTAGTTACAATGTTGCATTGTGTTGGGAGGGGTCTACCAACCTTATAAAGGGGATGTACAGGGATTCAACTTCCTCTTTGTTCCTGTGGACTCCCAGAAGATCTTTCAGCATAGCAGCTTGCAGCATTTCCAATGGAAGGCGAATCTGTAGCGTGGGAAGAGATGGAGTTAGAGGACATCGATTGGGTCACACCATCCCCATCAGGAAACATTACGGTGGGTCAGGGCAATGTGTCTGGGCTATGTTTGGCAGTTTCTCCCCTGGGAGGGTAGCCCTGACTTATTTTCCTCTCCTGCATGGGAGAACCTGGTAGGGGATGCTGAGGCAGGCTGGGTTTATCAGCCGGTCATTTTAGATAGTCGGCCTTCAAGGCCTGAGCAGGCCCAGGGGCAAGCGAGCGGGCAAAGTGCACAAGGCGGGCCTAAGGGGTCCCAAGGGAGTTCCGGGTTCTGCTCCGAGGGTCCCGGTAATCTATCCGGGGGTTCCGGAGTGGGCTTTAGGCAGGGGCCTGGATTTTCTGGGCCTGGGGAGTCGCAGAGGGGTTCAGCGGGTATCCCTGGGGAGGTTTCAGTTTGCGCGGGTAGTTGGAGCAGTGTGGCCTTACCTGCGTCAGTGGTCCTCTCCGGGGAATCCGTGGCGGCGACGGTCTCCCTCTTGCAGTCCCTTGCGTCGGTCCCCGCGGGTGCGGCTCCGGGGGTGGAGGTACTCAAGGCCCAGGCTTCGGTCCATCGTGGTGCACAGGCCTCCGGTCCGTCGTCACAGGCTTCCTCATCCAAGATGGCCGCCACATGGACTTCCGGTAGCGTCGCGCGTCATGATGTCACTTCCGGTGATGTCACTTCCGCTCGCGGCACTCGCAATCTGGCCAGCGAACAGAGCGGATCGTCCCCCCAGGGCTCCGAAGGTAAGAAGGGAGCACCTCAGGGGGGACACCCGCTAGTCGGGGCATGCATGATAGGCCTCAGCAGGCTGAGGGGGCGCAGTTTAGGCTGGAGCAAAGTGTGGCAGCAAGGAGTCAGGGGACAGGTGTGAGTGTGGAAGCGGGGCAGCATGGCCCCCCTGGGGGCACCCTGGGGGTGGCACAGCAGGGGGCATGCACAAGAGCGGCATGCAATAAAGGAGGGAAGGCCGATAGGGCACCCTCCTCGCGCTCGCGGCCCACTTCAGGAGGGGTCAAAGCCAAGACGGCTCCCCCACATGCTGCGGCACAGAATAAAGGAAAGGCACCGTGACTAGAGCCACAAATAAGGGGGCCAGTGTGGCACAAGGCTCAAGGGGTGAGCTCCAGGAGTGGGGCCTGCAGGGTACGTTGATGCCCAGCAGGACCTCACTGGCATGGTCAGGTCAAATAGCCACAAGAGGGGCTGTGAAAAGGGGGCATGCTAGCATTAGCGATAACCCTGGGGAAGGCCTAGAAAGCCCCGAGAGGAGGGTGGTGAGACAGGCCAGAGGATCGAAGTCTCAAAGTAGGGGTAGGACAGTGAGATTTCAGGAGGATTATACCAGCGGGCAGGGCACCAGTACGGATGAGGATGGGAGTTTGGCATGCGGTGTGAGTGATAGCGACTGGGAAGGGTATCAAGAATTCGGGGTCAGGGGGGATAGGGAGGAGACGGCTGGCTCTTCCCGAGGTACTCTCCTCTTGGCTTCTATTTTGCAGGTACCCAGTGCATCCTCATCCAGCAGGGACATGGCGACTCAGAGTTCCGGAGCTCTCGTGCCTAGAAGCGTCAGCAGTACTTCTGGACAAGGCCAGGTCGCATCGGGTGCTTCATCTGGAGAATTCCAAATTGGTTTACCTAGGGGGTGGTGTGATTCCTCCAGCTTTAGCGGGTCAGGATCAGGGTCTGAGATAGATGGGTCCCTGGGATTGCACACGAAAGGGCATAGGAGAATGTACAGAATGTTGAGAAAGATGAGTAGGGGCAATCACGGGGATGGCAATGCCAGTAGCTTGGCACAGTCATCTCAACTCCTAGGGGTTGCTGGGGGGTCACCACATGCAGTGAACAGAAAAGCAGCAGTACATGGGGATACTTATTAGTGCCAGGTGCACAGTTTGCATGCACACCTCAAGTCTAAGACGGTGAAGGGTATCCAGGACGGTAAGTATGTAAACATGTTCGAACTGTCTGCAGAGGCATTTAAGTTTAAGGAAATGGCAGAGGATGGTACGGGCCCTAAGAATTTAAGGCGGCCCGATACACTTGAGGAGTGGCATCTGTGTTTACGTGTATACGCCACCTGCTATTTGGAGAGGTTTCCCGACCAGGGGACTGCCCTCTTTAAGTACGTCAACACCATTGATGCAATACATAGAAAGTTTGCTGATGGTGCATGGAGAGAATACGATATGTTATATCGTAAGAAGAAGGTGGGCAACCCATTACTTGATTTCGGCACAATGGATTTTTACCTCTGGGCGCATCTTGATGTGGAAAGGAGGGCGCAGGGAGGCTCAACGGCGGTATCGCCAGGGAGTAGGCAGACATTGCGCTTTCAACGGCGGCAAGTGGGTGTGTGCTGGCGATATCAGGACAAAGCGTACAAGCGGGGCACATCATGCACGTTCAAGCACGTCTGTAAGTTCTGCAGTGGACAACACCCTGGAGCTCATTGCTCCAAGAAGCGAGATAACCAAACTGATCAGTTCAGGGGCAAGGGAAGCGCTGGCAGATTCGCCCCTTAGGGTCCAGGTTATCAGCAAATGGTTGAGCAGGTACTCGGACAGGGCGGCTGCTCAACTGTTGGATGGCGGTTTGCGTAGGGGTTTTATTTTCCCGGTAGTGGGTTGGGTAGTGGGAGCCCAAGACAGGAAGAACCTGAAATCGGCTTCTCAGTACCCTGAGGCAGTCAGGGAGAAGTTGGGAAAAGAAGTGGCCTTGGGTAGGGTTGCAGGCCCTTTCAGGGAATTACCAGTGCCAGATTTAGTTATTTCCCCACTGGGGGTTGTTCCCAAAATTGAAACGGGTAAGTTCCGGCTCATACAGCACCTCTCTTATCCGAAAGGGCAGTCGGTGAGCGATGTCATTCCGGAGGAATTAAGCTCAGTCCATTACCAGTCGTTTGACAAGGCGCTGGCTATGGTCAGGGAACGGGGCCCTAGAGCATTTATGGCAAAGTTAGACATAGAATCTGCATTCCGGCTCTCCCGATTCACCCATCATCCTTCAGACGTTCTTAGGCATCAAAATTGATTCGGTGGCAGGGGAGTGTAGGTTGCCTAAAGAAAAGGTTGCCAAGATGTTGGCGACAGTCCGTGCTATGGCTTCGGCACAGACATGTTCGCTTAGGGAGCTGCAGTCGCTCCTTGGTCTCCTTAACTTTGCGGGGAGAGTTATCCCGTGGGGTAGGGTTTTTAGCAAGTGGTTAGAGCAGTGCTTGGGCAGAGGTAGGGCTCTGGCATCACACATTCGCATCACGAGGGATCTTGTGGCGGATTTGCAGGTCTGGGAGAGGTTTCTCCAGGACTTTAACGGCATCTGCATGTGGCGAGGTGATCCAATATCTAACCAATCACTGCATCTGTTCACGGACGCCGCTGGAGCATCCGGGTATGGGGCTTACTTTGAGGGGGCATGGAGTGCGGAGCCCTGGCCGACCAAGTGGGGGGGCCGAGGGCTTACACGTAATCTTTGCTTTCTGGAACTGTTTCCTATACTGGTGGCAGTGGAACTGTGGGGTCACCTGTTTAGTAACAGGGCTGTGATTTTCTGGACGGATAATCTCAGCGTGGTGTTTGCTATTAACAGACTTTCAGCTTCATCGCCTGTGGTGGTGCATTACCTGCGACACCTAGTGTTGAGATGTTTGCAATCGAACATTGACTTTAGGGCCCGGCATGTGCCAGGGGTGCAGAATATAGTTGCTGATGCATTGTCTCGCTTCCAGTGGGAGGCATTTAGGGCTGCGGCACCGGCCGCGGCTCCTAATGGTCTTTCTTGCCCTCTCTTTTTGTGGCAGATGGTGAGGGACTACAGCAACTGATTCCCCTGTTGCAGGCTTCGTTGGCACCCAGCACATGGTCGGCATAGAAGAGGTAGTGGAGCGAGTGGGTAGGTTTCTGCGACCTACGTGAGTTCCCCTCCTGTGAAGGAGAACAGGGGTTTCTGTTGCACTGGCTAGCTGACCTGAGAGGTAAGCAAGCAAAAAAGGGGGCGGTGGTCTCTAGGCTATCGGCTGTGGCTTTCTTCTGCAGGTTATACGCTTTCAAAGACGAGTCATGCTCCTTCCTTGTGAAGCAGCTTATTAGGGGGTGGGGCCGTCTGTAAGTTCCACGATGGGACACAAGGGAGCCCATTACGGCGGAACGGCTGGTAAAGTTGCTGGCGGTCCTACCAGAGATATGTTCCTCGCCTTTCGAGGTTCGGCTCTTCGGGGTGGCCTTCGGCCTGGCGTTTCACGGATCATTAAGGATGGGTGAGTTGGTACCGCCCGCCAAGACGGTGGTCACAGGGGGGTCATGCACAATCATGTTAAGTTGGTGGATGACTCCGTGCTATTGTTCATTCCCAGGTCAAAAACCGACCAGGAGGGCCGGGGGGCTTGGCTTTCCTTGCCGGGGCAGCCTGGTGTTACCTGTTGCCCAGTATGGCTGGTGTCATCATACCTGGAAGTGCGGCCAGGAGGCTCCTCCAGGTTTCTAATACATGCCAACGGAGACCCACTGAGCAGATACCAGTTTGGGAAGGTTTTAGGTAGGGTAGCGCAAACGGCTGGTCTAGATGGGTCTCGGATTGCCCCACACTCCTTCCTAGTGGGGGCAGCGATTACAGCAGCAGAGCTGGGATGGTCCTCTGATCGCATTTGCTCATTAGGGCGGTTGAGGTCGCAGCGGTACAAGTCCTATGTTAGGCCACTGTATGCTTGAGAACGGGGTCAATGTGACAAGGGTGCAAGGTTTGATGAGGATCTGGTCCACTGCAAGCGGGCTAACTCTTGTTTTCTTTATTTTCAGAAACACGTCCAGGTCCTGTACGGGTGTGGATCATCGGCCATTCTTATGTGCACTGGGCTGCAATTAGAGCTGCAGCCATGCCAGGAGGACACCAGCTAGGATTTCCTTCGTCCAGGGCTGTGTTACATTGGCTAGGGCGCACAGGCTTGGCCTGGGCAGATCTGCCTGCATTGCTCCAGAATGCCACAAGAAGGTGGGAGAAACCCCACATTCTGATACTACATGCCGGCGGCAATGATGTTGGGGCCATTCCCACATTGTATCTAATTCGGGCAATGCAGTCAGACCTGAGGCAGTTCAAACTCTGGTTTCCAGGTGTGTGAATTGGGTGGTCGAATGTGATCCCTAGATTAAGATGGAGGCACATGGTGTGTCATAAGGCGGCTTTTCAGGTCAGAAAAAATATCATGTATAGGCAGGATGGGGTTAATTTAGAACCGGCAGCAGTAGATTTGTTCTTGCAGAACATCAGGCAGGAGTTACTCCTAAGAGTATAGGGAGGCGGCAAGAGTCAGGACCATTGAATATGCAGGTCAGACTCTTGTGGCGGGTGGTCAGGATCACGGCTGCAGAATGGAAGGAGGTTTGAGTAGTGGCCATTGCGGTCAGTGTGACGTCACAGGCTTGGTATGCTTGGGCGTGCTCGGGCTGATTATTGTTGGGCCGAGAAACCCCTAAATATTAAAGCTGCGTGAGTATTTCCGCTTTGTGGTCTGCAGCAGTGTCCCTTGGCCATTTTCTAGATGGGGTTATTCATAGTTAGAATGTAGGCCCCGTTCGCCGCCACCGTGGTTAAGTTACTTGCCAGTCTCACGGCTGGTATCAATAAATGCGACCCACGGGTCTTTCACCCACAAACTGTGTTGTGTTGTTATTTATATATAATAAAGTTTTGGTAAGTGTTAAGTTATGGTTAAATTAGGTTACAAGCAGACACTCAGGAGATGGCATTTAATCCCTTAGTGCAACAAGCAAGCTAATACAAGCACAATGATATGAGTGTAATGAGCAAGCTAATACAAGTGCAAACAGGAAGCTAATATGAGTACAATGAGCAAGCTAATATGAGAGCAATGAGCAAGCTAATATGAGAGCAATGAGCAAGCCAATACAAATGCAATGAGCAAGCTAATACGAGTGCAATGAGCAAGCTAATCCGAGTGCAATGAGCAAGCTAATACCAGTGCAATGAGCAAGCTAATACCAGTGCAATGAGCAAGCTAATACAAGTGCAATAAGCAAGCTAAGACCAGTGCAATGATCAAACTAATACCAGTGCAATGAGCAAGCTAATATAAGTGCAAAGAACAAGCTAATAAGAGTGCAATGAGCAAGCTAATACCAGTGCTATGAGCAATCTTATATAAGTACAATGAGCAAGGAAATATGAGAGCAATGAACAAGGTAATATGAATGCAATGAGCAAGCTAATACGAGTGCAATGAGCAAGCTAATATGAGTGAAATGCGCAAGCAAATACCAGTCCAATGAGCAAGCTAATATGAGTACAATGAGCAAGCTAAAACCAGTGAAATGAGCAAGCTAATATGAGAACAATGAAACAATGAGCAAGCTAATACAAGTGCAATGAGCAAGCAAATACGAGTGCAACAAGCAAGCTAATATGAGTACAATGAGCAAGCTAATACGAGTGCAATGTGCAAGCTAATATTAGAGCAATGTGCAAGCTAATATGAGAGCAATGAGCAAGCTAATATGAGTGCAATATTCAAACTAATACAAGTGCAACAAGCAAGCTAATACGAGTACAAAGAGCAAGCTAATACCAGTGAAATGAGCAAGCTAATATGAGAACAATGAGCAAGCTAATATGAGAACAATGAGCAAGCTAATACAAGTGCAATGAGCAAGCAAATACGAGTCCAACAAGCAAGCTAATATGAGTACAATGAGCAAGCTAATATGAGTGCAATGTGCAAGCTAATATTAGAGCAATGTGCAAGCTAATATGAGAGCAATGTGCAAGTTAATACGAGTGCAATGTTCAAACTAATACAAGTGCAACAAGCAAGCTAATATGAGTACAATGAGCAAGCTAATATGAGTGTAATGAGTAAGCTAATACAAGTGCCATGAGCAAGCTAATACCAGTGAAAAAAGGGAGCTAATATGATTACAATGAGCAAGCTAATATGAGAGCAATGAGCAAGCTAATATGAGAGCAATGAGCAAGCCAATACGAGTGCAATGATCAAGCTAATACAAGTGCAATGAGCAAGCTAATACAAGTGCAATGAGCAAGCTAATCCAAGTGCAATGAGCAAGCTAATACCAATGCAATGAGCAAGCTAATATGAGTACAACGAGCAAGCTAATACCAGTGCAATGAGCAAGCTAATACAAGTGCAACAAGCAAGTAAATACGAGTGCAACAAGCAAGCTAATATGACTACAATAAGCAAGCTATTATGAGTGCAATGTGAAAGCTAATATTAGAGCAATGTGCAAGCTAATATGAGAGCAATGAGCAAGCTATAATGAGTGCAATCTGCAAACTAATACAAGTGCAACAAGCAAGCTAATATGAGTACAATGAGCAAGCTAATACGAATGGAATGAGCAAGCTAATACAAGTGCAATGAGCAAGCTAATATGATTGCAATGAGCAAGCTAATACCAATGGAATGAGTAAGCTAATATGATTACAATGAGCAAGCTAATATGAGAGCAATGAGCAAACTAATATGAGAGCAATGAGCACACTAATACCAGTGCAATGAGCAAGCCAATATCAGTACAATGAGCAAACTATTACCAATGCAATGTGCAAGCTAATACCAGTGCAATGAGCAAGCTAATACAAGTACAATATGCAAGCTAATACAAGTGCAATGAGCAAGCAAATACCAGTGCAATGAGCAAACTAATACCAGTGCAATGAACAAGCCAATATAAGTACAATGAGCAAGCTAATACCAGTGCAATGAGCAAGCTAATATGAGTACAATGAACAAGCTAATACCAGTGTAATGTGCAAGCTAATATTAGAGCAATGTGCAAGCTAATATAAGAGCAATGAGCAAGCTAATACGAGTGCAATGTGCAAACTAATACAAGTGCAACAAGCAAGCTAATATGAGTACAATGAGCAAGCTAATACCAGTACAATGAACAAGCTAATACCAGTGTAATGTGCAAGCTAATATTAGAGCAATGTGCAAGCTAATATAAGAGCAATGAGCAAGCTAATACGAGTGCAATGTGCAAACTAATACAAGTGCAACAAGCAAGCTAATATGAGTACAATGAGCAAGCTAATACCAGTACAATGAGCAAGCTAATATGAGTACAATGAGCAAGCTAATACCAGTGCAATGAGAAAGCTAATATGAGAACAATGAGCAAGCTAATACAAGTGCAATGTGCAAGCAAATTCGAGTGCAACAAGCAAGCTAATATGAGTACAATGAGCAAGCTAATATGAGTGCAATGTGCAAACTAATATTAGAGCAATGTGCAAGCTAATATGAGAGCAATGAGCAAGCTAATACGAGTGCACTGTGCAAACTAATACAAATGCAACAAGCACGCTAATATGAGTACAATGAGCAAGCTAATATGAATGCAATGAGCAAGCTAATACAAGTGCAATAAGCAAGCTAATATGAGTGCAATGAGCAAGCTAATACCAGTGCAATGAGCAAGCTAATATGATTACAATGAGCAAGCTAATATGAGAGCAATGAGCAAGCTAATACGAGTGCAATGAACAAGCTAATACGAGTGCAATGAGCAAACTAATACCAGTGCAATGTGCAAGCTAGTATGAGTGCAATGAGCAAGCTAATGCGAGTGCAATGTGTAAACTAATACAAGTGCAACACGCAAGCTAATATGAGTGCAATGTGCAAGCTAATATATGAGAAATGTGCAAGCTAATATGAGAGCAATGAGCAAGCTAATATGAGTGCAATGAGCAAGCTAATACAAGTGCAATGAGCAAGCAAATACAAGTGCAAGGAGCAAGCCAATAAGAGTGCAATAAGCAAGCTAATCCAAGTGCAATGAGCAAGCTAATACCAGTGCAATGAGCAAACTAATACCAGTGCAATGAGCAAACTAATACCAGTGCAATGAGCAAGCTAATATAAGTGCAATGAGCAAGCTGATACGAGTGCAATGAGCAAGCTAATATGATTGAAATGCTCAAGCAAATACCAGTCCAATGAGCAAGCTAATATGAGCACAATGAGCAAGCTAATACCAGTGAAATGAGCAAGCTAATATGAGACCAATGAGCAAGCTAATACAAGTGCAGTGAGCAAGCAAATACAAGTGCAACAAGCAAGCTAATGTGAGTACAATGAGCAAGCTAATACGAGTGCAATGTGCAAGCTAATATTAGAGCAATGTGCAAGCTAATATGAGAGCAATGAGCAAGCTAATACGAGTGCAATGTTCAAACTAATACAAGTGCAACAAGCAAGCTAATACGAGTACAATGAGCAAGCTAATATGAGTGTAATGAGCAAGCTAATACAAGTGCAATAAGTAAGCTAATACAAGTGCAATTAGCAAGCTAATACCAGTGCAAAGAGGAAGCTAATATGAGTACAATGAGCAAGCTAATATGAGAGCAATGAGCAAGCTAATATGAGAGCAAAGAGCAAGCTAATATGAGAGCAATGAGCAAGCCAATACGAGTGCAATGAGCAAGCTAATACAAGTGCAATGAGCAAGCTAATCCAAGTGCAATGAACAAGCTAATACCAGTGCAATGAGCAAGCTAATATGAGTACAATGAGCAAGCTAATACTAGTGCAATGAGCAAGCTAATACAAGTGCAATGAGCAAGCAAATACGAGTGCAACAAGCAAGCTAATATGACTACAATAAGCAAGCTATTATGAGTGCAATGTGCATGCTAATATTAGAGCAATGTGCAAGCTAATATGAGAGCAATGAGCAAGCTAATACAAGTGCAATGAGCAAGCTAATACCAGTGCAATGAGCAAACTAATACCAGTGCAATGAGCAAACTAATACCAGTGCAATGAGCAAGCTAATATAAGTGCAATGAGCAAGCTGATACGAGTGCA
Organism: Bombina bombina; assembly: GCF_027579735.1. Classification (NCBI taxonomy): domain Eukaryota; kingdom Metazoa; phylum Chordata; class Amphibia; order Anura; family Bombinatoridae; genus Bombina; species Bombina bombina. The sequence goes on along the minus strand of NC_069503.1, from coordinate 1,030,811,241 downwards.
ATGAGCAAGCTAATATGATTGAAATGCTCAAGCAAATACCAGTCCAATGAGCAAGCTAATATGAGCACAATGAGCAAGCTAATACCAGTGAAATGAGAAAGCTAATATGAGACCAATGAGCAAGCTAATACAAGTGCAGTGAGCAAGCAAATACAAGTGCAACAAGCAAGCTAATGTGAGTACAATGAGCAAGCTAATACGAGTGCAATGTGCAAGCTAATATTAGAGCAATGTGCAAGCTAATATGAGAGCAATGAGCAAGCTAATACGAGTGCAATGTTCAAACTAATACAAGTCCAACAAGCAAGCTAATATGAGTACAATGAGCAAGCTAATATGAGTGCAATGTGCAAGCTAATATTAGAGCAATGTGCAAGCTAATATGAGAGCAATGTGCAAGTTAATACGAGTGCAATGTTCAAACTAATACAAGTGCAACAAGCAAGCTAATACGAGTACAATGAGCAAGCTAATATGAGTGTAATGAGTAAGCTAATACAAGTGCCATGAGCAAGCTAATACCAGTGAAAAAAGGGAGCTAATATGATTACAATGAGCAAGCTAATATGAGAGCAATGAGCAAGCTAATATGAGAGCAATGAGCAAGCCAATACGAGTGCAATGATCAAGCTAATACAAGTGCAATGAGCAAGCTAATACAAGTGCAATGAGCAAGCTAATCCAAGTGCAATGAGCAAGCTAATACCAATGCAATGAGCAAGCTAATATGAATACAACGAGCAAGCTAATACCAGTGCAATGAGCAAGCGAATACAAGTGCAACAAGCAAGTAAATACGAGTGCAACAAGCAAGCTAATATGACTACAATAAGCAAGCTATTATGAGTGCAATGTGAAAGCTAATATTAGAGCAATGTGCAAGCTAATATGAGAGCAATGAGCAAGCTATAATGAGTGCAATCTGCAAACTAATACAAGTGCAACAAGCAAGCTAATATGAGTACAATGAGCAAGCTAATACGAATGGAATGAGCAAGCTAATACAAGTGCAATGAGCAAGCTAATATGATTGCAATGAGCAAGCTAATAACAATGGAATGAGTAAGCTAATATGATTACAATGAGCAAGCTAATATGAGAGCAATGAGCAAACTAATATGAGAGCAATGAGTACACTAATACCAGTGCAATGAGCAAGCCAATATCAGTACAATGAGCAAACTATTACCAATGCAATGTGCAAGCTAATACCAGTGCAATGAGCAAGCCAATATCAGTACAATGAGCAAACTATTACCAATGCAATGAGCAAGCAAATACCAGTGCAATGAGCAAACTAATACCAGTGCAATGAACAAGCCAATATAAGTACAATGAGCAAGCTAATACCAGTGCAATGAGCAAGCTAATATGAGTACAATGAACAAGCTAATACCAGTGTAATGTGCAAGCTAATATTAGAGCAATGTGCAAGCTAATATAAGAGCAATGAGCAAGCTAATACGAGTGCAATGTGCAAACTAATACAAGTGCAACAAGCAAGCTAATATGAGTACAATGAGCAAGCTAATACCAGTACAATGAGCAAGCTAATATGAGTACAATGAGCAAGCTAATACCAGTGCAATGAGAAAGCTAATATGAGAACAATGAGCAAGCTAATACAAGTGCAATGTGCAAGCAAATTCGAGTGCAACAAGCAAGCTAATATGAGTACAATGAGCAAGCTAATACCAGTACAATGAGCAAGCTAATATGAGTACAATGAGCAAGCTAATACCAGTGCAATGAGAAAGCTAATATGAGAACAATGAGCAAGCTAATACAAGTGCAATGTGCAAGCAAATTCGAGTGCAACAAGCAAGCTAATATGAGTACAATGAGCAAGCTAATATGAGTGCAATGTGCAAACTAATATTAGAGCAATGTGCAAGCTAATATGAGAGCAATGAGCAAGCTAATACGAGTGCACTGTGCAAACTAATACAAATGCAACAAGCACGCTAATATGAGTACAATGAGCAAGCTAATATGAATGCAATGAGCAAGCTAATACAAGTGCAATAAGCAAGCTAATATGAGTGCAATGAGCAAGCTAATACCAGTGCAATGAGCAAGCTAATATGATTACAATGAGCAAGCTAATATGAGAGCAATGAGCAAGCTAATACGAGTGCAATGAACAAGCTAATATGAGTGCAATGAGCAAACTAATACCAGTGCAATGTGCAAGCTAGTATGAGTGCAATGAGCAAGCTAATACGAGTGCAATGTGTAAACTAATACAAGTGCAACACGCAAGCTAATATGAGTGCAATGTGCAAGCTAATATATGAGAAATGTGCAAGCTAATATGAGAGCAATGAGCAAGCTAATATGAGTGCAATGAGCAAGCTAATACAAGTGCAATGAGCAAGCAAATACAAGTGCAAGGAGCAAGCCAATAAGAGTGCAATAAGCAAGCTAATCCAAGTGCAATGAGCAAGCTAATACCAGTGCAATGAGCAAACTAATACCAGTGCAATGAGCAAACTAATACCAGTGCAATGAGCAAGCTAATATAAGTGCAATGAGCAAGCTGATACGAGTGCAATGAGCAAGCTAATATGATTGAAATGCTCAAGCAAATACCAGTCCAATGAGCAAGCTAATATGAGCACAATGAGCAAGCTAATACCAGTGAAATGAGCAAGCTAATATGAGACCAATGAGCAAGCTAATACAAGTGCAGTGAGCAAGCAAATACAAGTGCAACAAGCAAGCTAATGTGAGTACAATGAGCAAGCTAATACGAGTGCAATGTGCAAGCTAATATTAGAGCAATGTGCAAGCTAATATGAGGGCAATGAGCAAGCTAATACGAGTGCAATGTTCAAACTAATACAAGTGCAACAAGCAAGCTAATACGAGTACAATGAGCAAGCTAATATGAGTGTAATGAGCAAGCTAATACAAGTGCAATAAGTAAGCTAATACAAGTGCAATGAGCAAGCTAATACCAGTGCAAAGAGGAAGCTAATATGAGTACAATGAGCAAGCTAATATGAGAGCAATGAGCAAGCTAATATGAGAGCAAAGAGCAAGCTAATATGAGAGCAATGAGCAAGCCAATACGAGTGCAATGAGCAAGCTAATACAAGTGCAATGAGCAAGCTAATCCAAGTGCAATGAACAAGTTAATACCAGTGCAATGAGCAAGCTAATATGAGTACAATGAGCAAGCTAATACTAGTGCAATGAGCAAGCTAATACAAGTGCAATGAGCAAGCAAATACGAGTGCAACAAGCAAGCTAATATGACTACAATAAGCAAGCTATTATTAGTGCAATGTGCATGCTAATATTAGAGCAATGTGCAAGCTAATATGAGAGCAATGAGCAAGCCAATACGAGTGCAATGAGCAAGCTAATACAAGTGCAATGAGCAAGCTAATACAAGTGCAATGAGCAAGCTAATACCAGTGCAATGAGCAAACTAATACCAGTGCAATGAGCAAACTAATACCAGTGCAATGAGCAAGCTAATATAAGTGCAATGAGCAAGCTGATACGAGTGCAATGAGCAAGCTAATATGATTGAAATGCTCTAGCAAATACCAGTCCAATGAGCAAGCTAATATGAGCACAATGAGCAAGCTAATACCAGTGAAATGAGAAAGCTAATATGAGACCAATGAGCAAGCTAATACAAGTGCAGTGAGCAAGCAAATACAAGTGCAACAAGCAAGCTAATGTGAGTACAATGAGCAAGCTAATACGAGTGCAATGTGCAAGCTAATATTAGAGCAATGTGCAAGCTAATATGAGAGCAATGAGCAAGCTAATACGAGTGCAATGTTCAAACTAATACAAGTGCAACAAGCAAGCTAATACGAGTACAATGAGCAAGCTAATATGAGTGTAATGAGCAAGCTAATACAAGTGCAATAAGTAAGCTAATACACGTGCAATGAGCAAGCTAATACCAGTGCAAAGAGGAAGCTAATATGAGTACAATGAGCAAGCTAATATGAGAGCAATGCGCAAGCTAATATGAGAGCAATGAGCAAGCCAATACGAGTGCAATGAGCAAGCTAATACAAGTGCAACGAGCAAGCTAATCCAAGTGCAATGAACAAGCTAATACCAGTGCAATGAGCAAGCTAATATGAGTACAATGAGCAAGCTAATACCAGTGCAAAGAGCAAGCTAATACAAGTGCAATGAGCAAGCAAATACGAGTGCAACAAGCAAGCTAATATTACTACAATAAGCAAGCTATTATGAGTGTAATGTGCAAGCTAATATTAGAGCAATGTGCAAGCTAATATGAGAGCAATGAGCAAGCTATAATGAGTGCAATGAGCAAGCTAATACGAGTGCAATGAGCAAGCAAATACAAGTGCAACAAGCAAGCTAATATGAGTACAAAGAGCAAGCTAATACGAATGGAATGAGCAAGCTAATACAAGTGCAATGAGCAAGCTAATACGATTGCAATGAGCAAGCTAATACCAGTGGAATGAGCAAGCTAATATGATTACAATGAGCAAGCTAATATGAGAGCAATGAGCAAACTAATATGAGAGCAATGAACAAGCTAATACGAGTGCAATGAGCAAGCCAATATAAGTTCTCTGAGCAAGTTAAAACGAGTGCAATGAGCAAGCTAATCCAAGTGCAATGAGCAAGCTAATACCAGTACAATGACCAAGCTAATACCAGTGCAATGAGCAAACTAATACCAGTGCAATGAGCAAGCTAATACCAGTGCAATGAGCAACCTAATACCAGTGAAATGAGCAAGCTAATACGAGTGCAATGAGCAAACTAATACCAGTGCAACGAGCAAGCTAATACCAGTGCAATGAGCAAGCAAATACCAGTGCAATGAACAAGCCAAAATCAGTACAATGAGCAAACTATTAACAGTGCAATGAGCAAGCTAATACCAGTACAATGAGCAAGCTAATACCAGTGCAATGAGCAAGCTAATATGAGTACAATGAGCAATCTAATACCAGTGCAATGTGCAAGATAATATTAAAGCAATGTGCAAGCTAATATGAGAGCAAAAAGCACGCTAATACGAGTGCAATGTGCAAACTAATACAAGCGCAACAAGCAAGCTAATATGAGTACAACGAGCAAGCTAATACCAGTACAACAAGCAAGCTAGTATGAGTACAATGAGCAAGCTAATACCAGTGCAATGAGCAAGCTAATATGAGAACAATCAGCAAGCTAATACAAGAGCAATGAGCAAGCTAATACAAGTGCAATGAGCAAGCAAATACGAGTGCAACAAGCAAGCTAATATGAGTACAACGAGCAAGCTAATATGAGTGCAATGTGCAAACTAATATTAGAGCAATGTGCAACCTAATATGAGAGCAATGAGCAAGCTATAATGAGTGCAATGAGCAAGCTAATACGAGTGCAATGTGCAAACTAATACAAGTGCAACAAGCAAGCTAATATGAGTACAATGAGCAAGCTAATATGAATGTAATGAGCAAGCTAATACAAGTACATTGAGCAAGCTAATATGAGTGCAATGAGCAAGCTAATACCAGTGGAATGAGCAAGCTAATATGATTACAATGAGCAAGCTAATATGAGAGCAATAAGCAAGCTAATACGAGTGCAATGAGCAAACTAATACCATTGCAATGTGCAAGCTAGTAGGAGTGCAATGAGCAAGCTAATACAAGTGCAATGTGTAAACTAATACAAGTGCAACAAGCAAGCTTATATGAGTGCAACATGCAAGCTAATATGTGGACAATGTGCAAGCTAATATGAGAGCAATGAGCAAGCTAATACAAGTGCAATGAGCAAGCTAATACCAGTGCAATGAGAAAGCTAATACCAGTGCAATGAGCAAACTAATACCAGTGCAATGACCAAGCTAATACCAGTGCAATGAGCAAGCTAATATGAGAACAATGAGCAAGCTAATACAAGTGCAATGAGCAAGCTAATACCAGTGCAATGAGAAAGCTAATACCAGTGCAATGAGCAAACTAATACCAGTGCAATGACCAAGCTAATACCAGTGCAATGAGCAAGCTAATATGAGAACAATGAGCAAGCTAATACAAGTGCAATGAGCAAACCAATATGAGTGCAATAAGCAAGTTAATCCAAGTGCAATGAGCAAGCTAATACCAGTGCAATGAGAAAGCTAATACCAGTGCAATGAGCAAACTAATACCAGTGCAATGACCAAGCTAATACCAGTGCAATGAGCAAGCTAATATGAGAACAATGAGCAAGCTAATACAAGTGCAATGAGCAAGGAAATACAAGTGCAACAAGCAAGCTAATATGAGTACAATGAGCAAGCTAATATGAGTGCAATGTGCAAACTAATATTAGAGCAATGTGCAAGCTAATGTGAGAGCAATGAGCAAGCTAATACGAGTGCAATGTGCAAACTAATACAAGTGCAACAAGCAAGCTAATATGAGTACAATGAGCAACTTAATATGAATGCAAGCTAATACAAGTACATTGAGCAAGCTAATATGAGTGCAATGAGCAAGCTAATACCAGTGGAATGAGCAAGCTAATATGATTACAATGAGCAAGCTAATATGAGAGCAATAAGCAAGCTAATATGAGTGCAATGAACAAGCTAATACGAGTGCAATGAGCAAACTAATACCAGTGCAATGTGCAAGCTAGTATGAGTGCAATGAGCAAGCTAATACAAGTGCAATGTGTAAACTCATACAAGTGCAACAAGCAAGCTAATATGAGTGCAATGTGCAAGCTAATATGTGAGCAATGTGCAAGCTAATATTAGAGCAATAAGCAAGCTAATATGAGTGCAATGAGCAAGCTAATACGAGTGCAATGAGCAAGCAAATACAAGTGCAATGAGCAAGCCAATAAGAGTGCAATAAGCAAACTAATCCAAGTGCAATGAGCAAGCTAATACCAGTGCAATGAGAAAGCTAATACCAGTGCAATGAGCAAACTAATACAAATGCAATGAGCAAGCTAATACCAGTGTAATGAGCAAACTAATACCAGTGCAATGAGCAAACTAATACCAGTGCAATGAGCAAGCTAATGTAAGTGCAATGAGCAAGCTAATAAGAGTGCAATAAGCAAGCTAATTCCAGTGCTATGACAATCTAATATGAATGCAATGAACAAGCTAATATGAGAGCAATGAACAAGCTAATGCAAGTGCAATGGGCAATCTAATATACGTGCAATAAGCAAGCTAATACGAGTGCAATGAGCAAGCTAATGGAAGTGCAATAAGCAAGCTAATATGAGTGCAATAAGCAAGCTAATATGAGTGCAATGATCAAGCTAATACCAGTGCAATGAGCAAGCTAATACCAGTGCAATGAGCAAGCTAAAATGATTACAATGAGCAAGCTAATACCAGTGCAATGTGCAAGCTAATATTAGAGCAATGTGCAAGCTAATATGAAAGCAATGAGCAAGCTAATATGAGTGTAATGTGCAAACTAATACAAGTGCAACAAGCAAGCTAATATGAGTACAATGAGCAAGCTAATACCAGTACAATGAGCAATCTAATATGAGTACAATGAGCAAGCTAATACCAGTGCAATGAGCAAGCTAAAATGATTACAATGAGCAAGCTAATACCAGTGCAATGTGCAAGCTAATATTAGAGCAATGTGCAAGCTAATATGAAAGCAATGAGCAAGCTAATATGAGTGTAATGTGCAAACTAATACAAGTGCAACAAGCAAGCTAATATGAGTACAATGAGCAAGCTAATACCAGTACAATGAGCAATCTAATATGAGTACAATGAGCAAGCTAATACCAGTGCAATGAGCAAGCTAATATGGGAACAATGAGCAAGCTAATACAAGTGCAATGGGCAAGCAAAAACGAGTGCAACAAGCAAGCTAATATGAGTACAATGAGCAAGCTAAAATGAGTGCAATGTGCAAGCTAATATTAGAGCAATGTGCAAGCTAATATGAGAGTAATGAGCAAGCTAATACGAGTGCAATGTGAAAACTAATACAAGTGCAACAAGCAAGCTAATATGAGTACAATGAGCAAGCTAATATGAATGCAATGAGCAAGCTAATACAAGTGCAATGAGCAAGCTAATACGAGTGCAATGAGCAAGCTAATACCAGTGGAATGAGCAAGCTAATATGATTACAATGAGCAAGCTATTATGAGAGCAATGAGCAAGCTAATATATGAGAGCAATGAACAAGCTAATACGAGTGCAATGAGCAAGCCAATATAAGTGCAATGAGCAAGTTAATACGAGTGCAATGAGCAAGCTAATCCAAGTGCAATGAGCAAGCTAATACCAGTGCAATGAGCAAGCTAATATGAGTGCAATGAGCAAACTAATACCAGTGCAATGAGCAAGCTAATACCATTGCAATGAGCAAACTAATACCAGTTCAATGAGCAAGCTAATACCAGTGCAATGAGAAAGCTAATACCAGTGCAATGAGCAGACTAATGCCAGTGCAATGTGCAAGCTAATACCAGTGCAATGAGCAAGCTAATATAAGTGCAATATGCAAGCTAATGCCAGTGCAATGAGCAAGCTAATACAAGTGCAATGAGCAAGCTAATACAAGTTCAATTAGCAAGCAAATACAAGTGCAATGAGCAAGCTAATATGAGTGCAATGAACAAGCTAATATGAGTGCAATGAGCAAACTAATACCAGTGCAATATGCAAGCTAGTACGAGTGCAATGAGCAAGCTAATACAAGTGCAATGTGTAAACTAATACAAGTGCAACAAGCAAGTTAATATGAGTACAATGAGCAAGCTAATACGAGTGCAATGTGCAAGCTAATATTAGAGCAATGTGCAAGCTAATATGATTACAATGAGCAAGCTAATATGAGAGCAATGAGCAAGCTAATATATGAGAGCAATGAACATGCTAATATGAGTACAATGAGCAAACCAATATAAGTGCAATGAGCAAGTTAATATGAGTGCAATGAGCAAGCTAATCCAAGTGCAATGAGCAAACTAATACCAGTGCAATGAGCAAGCTAATACCAGTGCAATGAGCAAACTAATACCAGTTCAATGAGCAAGCTAATACCAGTGCAATGAGCAAGCAAATACCAGTGAAATTAGCAGACTAATAGCAGTGCAATGAGCAAGCCAATATCAGTGCAATGAGCAAACTATTACCAGTGCAATGTGCAAGCTAATACCAGTGCAATGAGCAAGCTAATACAAGTGCAATACGCAAGCTAATACCAGTGGAATGAGCAAGCTAATACAAGTGCAATGAGAAAGCTAATATGATTGCAATGAGCAAGCTAATACCAGTGGAATGAGTAAGCTAATATGATTACAATGAGCAAGCTAATATGAGAGCAATGAGCAAATTAATATGAGAGCAATGAGCACACTAATACCAGTGCAATGAGCAAGCCAATATCAGTACAATGAGCAAACTATTACCAGTGCAAAGTGCAAGCTAATACCAGTGCAATGAGCAAGCTAATACAAGTACAATATGCAAGCTAATACAAGTGCAATGAGCAAGCAAATACCAGTGCAATGAGCAAACTAATACCAGTGCAATGAACAAGCCAATATAAGTACAATGAGCAAGCTAATACCAGTGCAATGAGCAAGCTAATATGAGTACAATGAACAAGCTAATACCAGTGTAATGTGCAAGCTAATATTAGAGCAATGTGCAAGCTAATATAAGAGCAATGAGCAAGCTAATACGAGTGCAATGTGCAAACTAATACAAGTGCAGCAAGCAAGCTAATATGAGTACAATGAGCAAGCTAATACCAGTACAATGAGCAAGCTAATATGAGTACAATGAGCAAGCTAATACCAGTGCAATGAGAAAGCTAATATGAGAACAATGAGCAAGCTAATACAAGTGCAATGTGCAAGCAAATACGAGGGCAACAAGCAAGCTAATATGAGTACAATGAGCAAGCTAATATGAGTGCAATGTGCAAACTAATATTAGAGCAATGTGCAAGCTAATATGAGAGCAATGAGCAAGCTAATACGAGTGCACTGTGCAAACTAATACAAATGCAACAAGCACGCTAATATGAGTACGATGAGCAAGCTAATATGAATGCAATGAGCAAGCTAATACAAGTGCAATAAGCAAGCTAATATGAGTGCAATGAGCAAGCTAATACCAGTGCAATGAGCAAGCTAATATGATTACAATGAGCAAGCTAATATGAGAGCAATGAGCAAGCTAATACGAGTGCAATGAACAAACTAATACGAGTGCAATGAGCAAACTAATACCAGTGCAATGTGCAAGCTAGTATGAGTGCAATGAGCAAGCTAATACGAGTGCAATGTGTAAACTAATACAAGTGCAACACGCAAGCTAATATGAGTGCAATGTGCAAGCTAACATATGAGAAATGTGCAAGCTAATATGAGAGCAATGAGCAAGCTAATATGAGTGCAATGAGCAAGCTAATACAAGTGCAATGAGCAAGCAAATACAAGTGCAAGGAGCAAGCCAATAAGAGTGCAATAAGCAAGCTAATCCAAGTGCAATGAGCAAGCTAATACCAGTGCAATGAGCAAACTAATACCAGTGCAATGAGCAAACTAATTCCAGTGCAATGAGCAAGCTAATATAAGTGCAATGAGCAAGCTGATACGAGTGCAATGATCAAGCTAATATGATTGAAATGCTCAAGCAAATACCAGTCCAATGAGCAAGCTAATATGAGCACAATGAGCAAGCTAATACCAGTGAAATGAGCAAGCTAATATGAGACCAATGAGCAAGCTAATACAAGTGCAGTGAGCAAGCAAATACAAGTGCAACAAGCAAGCTAATGTGAGTACAATGAGCAAGCTAATACGAGTGCAATGTGCAAGCTAATATTAGAGCAATGTGCAAGCTAATATGAGAGCAATGAGCAAGCTAATACTAGTGCAATGTTCAAACTAATACAAGTGCAACAAGCAAGCTAATACGAGTACAATGAGCAAGCTAATATGAGTGTAATGAGCAAGCTAATACAAGTGCAATAAGTAAGCTAATACAAGTGCAATGAGCAAGCTAATACCAGTGCAAAGAGGAAGCTAATATGAGTACAATGAGCAAGCTAATATGAGAGCAATGAGCAAGCTAATATGAGAGCAATGAGCAAGCTAATATGAGAGCAATGAGCAAGCCAATACGAGTGCAATGAGCAAGCTAATACAAGTGCAATGAGCAAGCTAATCCAAGTGCAATGAACAAGCTAATACCAGTGCAATGAGCAAGCTAATATGAGTACAATGAGCAAGCTAATACTAGTGCAATGAGCAAGCTAATACAAGTGCAATGAGCAAGCAAATACGAGTGCAACAAGCAAGCTAATATGACTACAATAAGCAAGCTATTATGAGTGCAATGTGCATGCTAATATTAGAGCAATGTGCAAGCTAATATGAGAGCAATGAGCAAGCCAATACGAGTGCAATGAGCAAGCTAATACAAGTGCAATGAGCAAGCTAATACAAGTGCAATGAGCAAGCTAATACCAGTGCAATGAGCAAACTAATACCAGTGCAATGAGCAAACTAATACCAGTGCAATGAGCAAGCTAATATAAGTGCAATGAGCAAGCTGATACGAGTGCAATGAGCAAGCTAATATGATTGAAATGCTCAAGCAAATACCAGTCCAATGAGCAAGCTAATATGAGCACAATGAGCAAGCTAATACCAGTGAAATGAGCAAGCTAATATGAGACCAATGAGCAAGCTAATACAAGTGCAGTGAGCAAGCAAATACAAGTGCAACAAGCAAGCTAATGTGAGTACAATGAGCAAGCTAATACGAGTGCAATGTGCAAGCTAATATTAGAGCAATGTGCAAGCTAATATGAGAGCAATGAGCAAGCTAATACTAGTGCAATGTTCAAACTAATACAAGTGCAACAAGCAAGCTAATACGAGTACAATGAGCAAGCTAATATGAGTGTAATAAGCAAGCTAATACAAGTGCAATAAGTAAGCTAATACAAGTGCAATGAGCAAGCTAATACCAGTGCAAAGAGGAAGCTAATATGAGTACAATGAGCAAGCTAATATGAGAGCAATGAGCAAGCTAATATGAGAGCAATGAGCAAGCTAATATGAGAGCAATGAGCAAGCCAATACGAGTGCAATGAGCAAGCTAATACAAGTGCAATGAGCAAGCTAATACAAGTGCAATGAACAAGCTAATACCAGTGCAATGAGCAAGCTAATATGAGTACAATGAGCAAGCTAATACTAGTGCAATGAGCAAGCTAATACAAGTGCAATGAGCAAGCAAATACGAGTGCAACAAGCAAGCTAATATGACTACAATAAGCAAGCTATTATGAGTGCAATGTGCATGCTAATATTAGAGCAATGTGCAAGCTAATATGAGAGCAATGAGCAAGCCAATACGAGTGCAATGAGCAAGCTAATACAAGTGCAATGAGCAAGCTAATACAAGTGCAATGAGCAAGCTAATACCAGTGCAATGAGCAAACTAATACCAGTGCAATGAGCAAACTAATACCAGTGCAATGAGCAAGCTAATATAAGTGCAATGAGCAAGCTGATACGAGTGCAATGAGCAAGCTAATATGAGCACAATGAGCAAGCTAATACCAGTGAAATGAGCAAGCTAATATGAGACCAATGAGCAAGCTAATACAAGTGCAGTGAGCAAGCAAATACAAGTGCAACAAGCAAGCTAATGTGAGTACAATGAGCAAGCTAATACGAGTGCAATGTGCAAGCTAATATTAGAGCAATGTGCAAGCTAATATGAGAGCAATGAGCAAGCTAATACGAGTGCAATGTTCAAACTAATACAAGCGCAACAAGCAAGCTAATACGAGTACAATGAGCAAGCTAATATGAGTGTAATGAGCAAGCTAATACAAGTGCAATAAGTAAGCTAATACAAGTGCAATGAGCAAGCTAATACCAGTGCAAAGAGGAAGCTAATATGAGTACAATGAGCAAGCTAATATGAGAGCAATGCGCAAGCTAATATGAGAGCAATGAGCAAGCCAATACGAGTGCAATGAGCAAGCTAATACAAGTGCAACGAGCAAGCTAATCCAAGTGCAATGAACAAGCTAATACCAGTGCAATGAGCAAGCTAATATGAGTACAATGAGCAAGCTAATACCAGTGCAAAGAGCAAGCTAATACAAGTGCAATGAGCAAGCAAATACGAGTGCAACAAGCAAGCTAATATTACTACAATAAGCAAGCTATTATGAGTGTAATGTGCAAGCTAATATTAGAGCAATGTGCAAGCTAATATGAGAGCAATGAGCAAGCTATAATGAGTGCAATGAGCAAGCTAATACGAGTGCAATGAGCAAGCAAATACAAGTGCAACAAGCAAGCTAATATGAGTACAAAGAGCAAGCTAATACGAATGGAATGAGCAAGCTAATACCAGTGGAATGAGCAAGCTAATATGATTACAATGAGCAAGCTAATATGAGAGCAATGAGCAAACTAATATGAGAGCAATGAACAAGCTAATACGAGTGCAATGAGCAAGCCAATATAAGTTCTCTGAGCAAGTTAAAACGAGTGCAATGAGCAAGCTAATCCAAGTGCAATGAGCAAGCTAATACCAGTACAATGACCAAGCTAATACCAGTGCAATGAGCAAACTAATACCAGTGCAATGAGCAAGCTAATACCAGTGCAATGAGCAACCTAATACCAGTGAAATGAGCAAGCTAATACGAGTGCAATGAGCAAACTAATACCAGTGCAACGAGCAAGCTAATACCAGTGCAATGAGCAAGCAAATACCAGTGCAATGAGCAAACTTATACCAGTGCAATGAACAAGCCAAAATCAGTACAATGAGCAAACTATTAACAGTGCAATGAGCAAGCTAATACCAGTACAATGAGCAAGCTAATACCAGTGCAATGAGCAAGCTAATATGAGTACAATGAGCAATCTAATACCAGTGCAATGTGCAAGATAATATTAAAGCAATGTGCAAGCTAATATGAGAGCAAAAAGCACGCTAATACGAGTGCAATGTGCAAACTAATACAAGCGCAACAAGCAAGTTAATATGAGTACAACGAGCAAGCTAATACCAGTACAACAAGCAAGCTAGTATGAGTACAATGAGCAAGCTAATACCAGTGCAATGAGCAAGCTAATATGAGAACAATCAGCAAGCTAATACAAGAGCAATGAGCAAGCTAATACAAGTGCAATGAGCAAGCAAATACGAGTGCAACAAGCAAGCTAATATGAGTACAATGAGCAAGCTAATATGAGTGCAATGTGCAAACTAATATTAGAGCAATGTGCAACCTAATATGAGAGCAATGAGCAAGCTAATACGAGTGCAATGTGCAAACTAATACAAGTGCAACAAGCAAGCTAATATGAGTACAATGAGCAAGCTAATATGAATGTAATGAGCAAGCTAATACAAGTACATTGAGCAAGCTAATATGAGTGCAATGAGCAAGCTAATACCAGTGGAATGAGCAAGCTAATATGATTACAATGAGCAAGCTAATATGAGAGCAATAAGCAAGCTAATACGAGTGCAATGAGCAAACTAATACCATTGCAATGTGCAAGCTAGTAGGAGTGCAATGAGCAAGCTAATACAAGTGCAATGTGTAAACTAATACAAGTGCAACAAGCAAGCTTATATGAGTGCAACGTGCAAGCTAATATGTGGGCAATGTGCAAGCTAATATGAGAGCAATGAGCAAGCTAATATGAGTGCAATGAGCAAGCTAATACGAGTGCAATGAGCAAGCAAATACAAGTGCAATGAGCAAACCAATATGAGTGCAATAAGCAACTTAATCCAAGTGCAATGAGCAAGCTAATACCAGTACAACAAGCAAGCTAGTATGAGTACAATGAGCAAGCTAATACCAGTGCAATGAGCAAGCTAATATGAGAACAATCAGCAAGCTAATACAAGAGCAATGAGCAAGCTAATACAAGTGCAATGAGCAAGCAAATACGAGTGCAACAAGCAAGCTAATATGAGTACAATGAGCAAGCTAATATGAGTGCAATGTGCAAACTAATATTAGAGCAATGTGCAACCTAATATGAGAGCAATGAGCAAGCTAATACGAGTGCAATGTGCAAACTAATACAAGTGCAACAAGCAAGCTAATATGAGTACAATGAGCAAGCTAATATGAATGTAATGAGCAAGCTAATACAAGTACATTGAGCAAGCTAATATGAGTGCAATGAGCAAGCTAATACCAGTGGAATGAGCAAGCTAATATGATTACAATGAGCAAGCTAATATGAGAGCAATAAGCAAGCTAATACGAGTGCAATGAGCAAACTAATACCATTGCAATGTGCAAGCTAGTAGGAGTGCAATGAGCAAGCTAATACAAGTGCAATGTGTAAACTAATACAAGTGCAACAAGCAAGCTTATATGAGTGCAACGTGCAAGCTAATATGTGGGCAATGTGCAAGCTAATATGAGAGCAATGAGCAAGCTAATATGAGTGCAATGAGCAAGCTAATACGAGTGCAATGAGCAAGCAAATACAAGTGCAATGAGCAAACCAATATGAGTGCAATAAGCAACTTAATCCAAGTGCAATGAGCAAGCTAATACCAGTGCAATGAGCAAACTAATACCAGTGCAATGACCAAGCTAATACCAGTGCAATGAGCAAGCTAATATGAGAACAATGAGCAAGCTAATACAAGTGCAATGAGCAAGGAAATACAAGTGCAACAAGCAAGCTAATATGAGTACAATGAGCAAGCTAATATGAGTGCAATGTGCAAACTAATATTAGAGCAATGTGCAAGCTAATGTGAGAGCAATGAGCAAGCTAATACGAGTGCAATGTGCAAACTAATACAAGTGCAAAGAGCAAGCTAATATGAGTACAATGAGCAACTTAATATGAATGCAATGAGCAAGCTAATACAAGTGCATTGAGCAAGCTAATATGAGTGCAATGAGCAAGCTAATACCAGTGGAATAAGCAAGCTAATATGATTACAATGAGCAAGCTAATATGAGAGCAATAAGCAAGCTAATATGAGTGCAATGAACAAGCTAATACGAGTGCAATGAGCAAACTAATACCAGTGCAATGTGCAAGCTAGTATGAGTGCAATGAGCAAGCTAATACAAGTGCAATGTGTAAACTAATACAAGTGCAACAAGCAAGCTAATATGAGTGCAATGTGCAAGCTAATATTAGAGCAATGAGCAAGCTAATATGAGTGCAATGAGAAAGCTGATACCAGTGCAATGAGCAAACTAATACAAATGCAATGAGCAAGCTAATACCAGTGTAATGAGCAAACTAATACCAGTGCAATGAGCAAACTAATACCAGTGCAATGAGCAAGCTAATATAAGTGCAATGAGCAAGCTAATAAGAGTGCAATAAGCAAGCTAATACCAGTGCTATGACAATCTAATATGAATGCAATGAACAAGCTAATATGAGAGCAATGAACAAGCTAATGCAAGTGCAATGGGCAATCTAATATATGTGCAATAAGCAAGCTAATACGAGTGCAATGAGCAAGCTAATGGAAGTGCAATAAGCAAGCTAATATGAGTGCAATAAGCAAGCTAATATGAGTGCAATGATCAAGCTAATACCAGTGCAATGAGCAAGCTAATACCAGTGCAATGAGCAAGCTAAAATGATTACAATGGCAAGCTAATACCAGTGCAATGTGCAAGCTAATATTAGAGCAATGTGCAAGCTAATATGAAAGCAATGAGCAAGCTAATATGAGTGTAATGTGCAAACTAATACAAGTGCAACAAGCAAGCTAATATGAGTACAATGAGCAAGCTAATACCAGTACAATGCGCAATTTAATATGAGTACAATGAGCAAGCTAATACCAGTGCAATGAGCAAGCTAATATGGGAACAATGAGCAAGCTAATACAAGTGCAATGGGCAAGCAAAAACGAGTGCAACAAGCAAGCTAATATGAGTACAATGAACAAGCTAAAATGAGTGCAATGTGCAAGCTAATATTAGAGCAATGTGCAAGCTAATATGAGAGTAATGAGCAAGCTAATACGAGTGCAATGTGAAAACTAATACAAGTGCAACAAGCAAGCTAATATGAGTACAATGAGCAAGCTAATATGAATGCAATGAGCAAGCTAATACAAGTGCAATGAGCAAGCTAATACGAGTGCAATGAGCAAGCTAATACCAGTGGAATGAGCAAGCTAATATGATTACAATGAGCAAGCTATTATGAGAGCAATGAGCAAGCTAATACGAGTGCAATGAGCAAGCCAATATAAGTGCAATGAGCAAGTTAATACGAGTGCAATGAGCAAGCTAATCCAAGTGCAATGAGCAAGCTAATACCAGTGCAATGAGCAAGCTAATATGAGTGCAATTAGCAAACTAATACCAGTGCAATGAGCAAGCTAATACCATTGCAATGAGCAAACTAATACCAGTTCAATGAGCAAGCTAATACCAGTGCAATGAGAAAGCTAATACCAGTGCAATGAGCAGACTAATGCCAGTGCAATGTGCAAGCTAATACCAGTGCAATGAGCAAGCTAATACAAGTGCAATATGCAAGCTAATGCCAGTGCAATGAGCAAGCTAATACAAGTGCAATGAGCAAGCTAATACAAGTTCAATTAGCAAGCAAATACAAGTGCAATGAGCAAGCTAATATGAGTGCAATGAACAAGCTAATATGAGTGCAATGAGCAAACTAATACCAGTGCAATATGCAAGCTAGTACGAGTGCAATGAGCAAGCTAATACAAGTGCAATGTGTAAACTAATACAAGTGCAACAAGCAAGTTAATATGAGTACAATGAGCAAGCTAATACGAGTGCAATGTGCAAGCTAATATTAGAGCAATGTGCAAGCTAATATGAGAGCAATGAGCAAGCTAATACGAGTGCAATGTGCAAACTAATACAAGTGCAACAAGCAAGCTAATATGAGTACAATGAGGAAGCTAATATGAATGCAATGAGCAAGCTAATACAAGTGCAATGAGCAAGCTAATATGAGTGCAATGAGCAAGCTAATACCAGTGGAATGAGCAAGCTAATATGAGAGCAATGAGCAAGCTAATATATGAGAGCAATGAACATGCTAATATGTGTACAATGAGCAAGCCAATATAAGTGCAATGAGCAAGTTAATATGAGTGCAATGAGCAAGCTAATCCAAGTGCAATGAGCAAGCTAATCCAAGTGCAATGAGCAAACTAATACCAGTGCAATGAGCAAGCTAATACCAGTGCAATGAGCAAACTAATACCAGTTCAATGAGCAAGCTAATACCAGTGCAATGAGCAAGCAAATACCAGTGAAATTAGCAGACTAATAGCAGTGCAATGAGCAAGCCAATATCAGTGCAATGAGCAAACTATTACCAGTGCAATGTGCAAGCTAATACCAGTGCAATGAGCAAGCTAATACAAGTGCAATACGCAAGCTAATACCGGTGGAATGAGCAATCTAATACAAGTGCAATGATCAAGCTAATACAAGTTTAATGAGCAAGCAAATACGAGTGCAAGGAGCAAGCTAATATTAGTGCAATGAGCAAGCTAATATGAGTGCAATGAACAAGCTAATATGAGTGCAATGAGCAAACTAATACCAGTGCAATGTGCAAGCTAGTACGAGTGCAATGAGCAAGCTAATACAAGTGCAATTTGTAAACTAATACAAGTGCAACAAGCAAGTTAATATGAGTACAATGAGCAAGCTAATACGAGTGCAATGTGCAAGATAATATGTGAGCAATATGAAAGCAAATATGAGAGCAATGAGCAAGCTAATATAAGTGCAATGAGCAAGCTAATACAAGTGCAATGAGCAAGCTAATACAAGTGCAATGAGCAAGCCAATAAGAGTGCAATGAGCAAGCTAATACCAGTGCATTGAGGAAGCTAATATGAGTGCAATGAACAAGCTAATATGAGTGCAATGAGCAAACTAATACCAGTGCAATATGCAAGCTAGTACGAGTGCAATGAGCAAGCTAATACAAGTGCAATGTGTAAACTAATACAAGTGCAACAAGCAAGTTAATATGAGTACAATGAGCAAGCTAATACGAGTGCAATGTGCAAGCTAATATTAGAGCAATGTGCAAGCTAATATGAGAGCAATGAGCAAGCTAATACGAGTGCAATGTGCAAACTAATACAAGTGCAACAAGCAAGCTAATATGAGTACAATGAGGAAGCTAATATGAATGCAATGAGCAAGCTAATACAAGTGCAATGAGCAAGCTAATATGAGTGCAATGAGCAAGCTAATACCAGTGGAATGAGCAAGCTAATATGAGAGCAATGAGCAAGCTAATATATGAGAGCAATGAACATGCTAATATGTGCACAATGAGCAAGCCAATATAAGTGCAATGAGCAAGTTAATATGAGTGCAATGAGCAAGCTAATCCAAGTGCAATGAGCAAACTAATACCAGTGCAATGAGCAAGCTAATACCAGTGCAATGAGCAAACTAATACCAGTTCAATGAGCAAGCTAATACCAGTGCAATAAGCAAGCAAATACAAGTGAAATTAGCAGACTAATAGCAGTGCAATGAGCAAGCCAATATCAGTGCAATGAGCAAACTATTACCAGTGCAATGTGCAAGCTAATACCAGTGCAATGAGCAAGCTAATACAAGTGCAATACGCAAGCTAATACCAGTGCAATGAGCAATCTAATACAAGTGCAATGATCAAGCTAATACAAGTTTAATGAGCAAGCAAATACGAGTGCAAGGAGCAAGCTAATATTAGTGCAATGAGCAAGCTAATATGAGTGCAATGAACAAGCTAATATGAGTGCAATGAGCAAACTAATACCAGTGCAATGTGCAAGCTAGTACGAGTGCAATGAGCAAGCTAATACAAGTGCAATTTGTAAACTAATACAAGTGCAACAAGCAAGTTAATATGAGTACAATGAGCAAGCTAATACGAGTGCAATGTGCAAGATAATATGTGAGCAATATGAAAGCAAATATGAGAGCAATGAGCAAGCTAATATAAGTGCAATGAGCAAGCTAATACAAGTGCAATGAGCAAGCTAATACAAGTGCAATGAGCAAGCTAATACAAGTGCAATGAGCAAGCCAATAAGAGTGCAATGAGCAAGCTAATACCAGTGCATTGAGGAAGCTAATATGAGTACAATGAGCAAGCTAATATGAGAGCAATGAGCAAGCTAATATGAGAGCAATTAACAAGCTAATCCGAGTGCAATGAGCAAGCCAATATAAGTGCAATGAGCAAGCTAATACGAGTGCAATGAGCAAGCTTATCCAAGTGCAATGAGCAAGCTAATACCAGTGCAATGAGCAAACTAATACCAGTGCAATGAGCAAGCTAATACCAGTGCAATGAGCAAACTAATAAAAGTGCAATGAGCAAACTAATACAAGTGCAATGAGCAAAGAAATACCAGTGCAATGAGCAAGCTAATATAAGTGCAATGAGCAAACTATTAAGAGTGCAATGAGCAAGCTAATACCAGTGCTATGATCAATCTAATATGAATACAATGAGCAAGCTAATATGAGAGCAATGAACAAGCTAATATGAGTGCAATGAGCAAACTAATACCAGTGCAATGTGCAAGCTAGTACGAGTGAAATGAGCAAGCTAATACAAGTGCAATTTGTAAACTAATACAAGTGCAACAAGCAAGTTAATATGAGTACAATGAGCAAGCTAATACGAGTGCACTGTGCAAGCTAATATGTGAGCAATATGCAAGCAAATATGAGAGCAATGAGCAAGCTAATATAAGTGCAATGAGCAAGCTAATACAAGTGCAATGAGCAAGCTAATACAAGTGCAATGAGCAAGCCAATAAGAGTGCAATGGGCAAGCTAATACCAGTGCATTGAGGAAGCTAATATGAGTACAATGAGCAAGCTAATATGAGAGCAATGAGCAAGCTAATATGAGAGCAATTAACAAGCTAATCCGAGTGCAATGATCAAGCTAATACGAGTGCAATGAGCAAGCTAATCCAAGTGCAATGAGCAAGCTAATACCAGTGCAATGAGCAAACTAATACCAGTGCAATGAGCAAGCTAATACCAGTGCAATGAGCAAGCTAATAAAAGTGCAATGAGCAAACTAATACAAGTGCAATGAGCAAAGAAATACCAGTGCAATGAGCAAGCTAATATAAGTGCAATGAGCAAGCTATTAAGAGTGCAATGAGCAAGCTAATACCAGTGCTATGATCAATCTAATATGAATACAATGAGCAAGCTAATATGAGAGCAATGAACAAGCTAATACGAGTGCAACGAGCAAGCTCATGCCAGTGCAATTTGCAAACTAATATGAGAGCAATGAGCAAGCTAATACCAGTGCAATGTGCAAACTAATACAAGTGCAACAAGTAAGCTAATACGAGTGCAATGAGCAAACAAATACGAGTGCAATGAGCAAGCTAATACGAGTACAATGAGCAAGCTTAATCGAGTGCAATAAGCAAGCTAATACTATCCATCAAATGTATAGGATGTGATAAAATGTTTTGTGTTAACATACCTAAAGGGACAGTCTACTCCAGAATTTTTATTGTTTAAAAAGATAGATAATCCCTTTATTACCCATTCCCCGGTTTTGCATAACCAACACTGTTGTATTAATACACTTTTTACCCCTGTGATTACCTTGTATCTAAGCTTCTGCAGACTGTTCCCTTAGCTCAGTTCTTTTGACAGACTTGCATTTTAGCCAATAACTGCACACTTTTAAATAAATCCACGGGAGTGAATACAATGTTATCTTAAAGGGACAGTCTAGTCCAAAAAAAAAAAAATTCATGATTCAGATAGGGCATGTAATTTTAAACAATTTCCCAATTTACTTTTATCATCAATTTTTCTTTGTTCTCTTGGTATTCTTAGTTGAAAGCTTAACCTAGGAGGTTCATATGCTAATTTCTTAGACCTTGAAGGCATTTGAACAGGTTTTTCACCACTAGAGTGTGTTAGTTCATATTTTTCATATAGATAACACTGTGCTTGTGCACGTGAAGTTACCTGGGAGCCATCACTGATTGGCTAAACTGCAAGTCTGTCAAAAGAACTGAAATAAAGGGGCAATCTGAAGAGGTTTAGATACAAGATAATCATAGAGGTAAAACATGTATAAATATAACTGTGTTGGTTATGCAAAACTAAGGAATGAGTAAAAAAGGGATTATCTATCTTTTAAAACAATAACAATTCAGGTGTAGACTGTCCATTTAAATTAATTTTAAACAATAGGGATTCATTTTAAAATGCATTTGTTTTTAAGAATAATTTATATAACATCATTTATGTACAATAAATTAACAGATTATGGTATATTCATTTTTAAAAACATAAAAACATAAAATATAAAATATTTGTACATTGTA
This sequence comes from Bombina bombina, assembly GCF_027579735.1. Classification (NCBI taxonomy): domain Eukaryota; kingdom Metazoa; phylum Chordata; class Amphibia; order Anura; family Bombinatoridae; genus Bombina; species Bombina bombina. Next base: position 1,030,788,884 of record NC_069503.1, on the reverse strand, counting down.
TACTAAAACATTGCATATTCAAAAATGTAAAAATATTTATTTAAGAGCACTCTGGTAACTTTAGACTGGAGAGAGTTAAAGGACAACTTAAAATGGAAATGGATCCAGAACTTTATAAATAAGGGGAATTGAGAATGTAAGCTATTAGGAGAGGTTAGCCAAACTGGGTCTGTTTTTTCTAGAAATAAAGCACTTGTGAGGTTATATGATTACTTTTTAAACATATATTCAAGGCCTGTATTCAGATTTGGCGGAAGCACTGTTTATTCCAAAGAAATTGTGACAAACTTTCACAATTTAAGGCTAGAGGAAAGGAGATTTAATCTTCAGGAACGTAAAAAAAACGTTTCACAGTAAGAGCAAACAAATTTTGGAAATCATAACTTAAGGAGGTAGTAAATACCCATACCTTAGATGCATTTAAAAATGGTTAAGAAACATTTATGTTTACCATTAGTGATGTCGCGAACCATTAGTGATGTCGCAAACTTCCGCAACTGTTCGCAAACCGGTGAACCGGCATTGACTTCAATAGGCAGGCGAACTTTAAAACCAACAAGGACTCTTTCTGGCCACAAAAGTGATGGAAAAGTTGTTTCAAGGGGACTAACACCTGGACTGTGGCATGCCGGAGGGGGATCCATGGCAAAACTCCCATGGAAAATTACATAGTTGATGCAGAGTCTGGTTTTAAGCCATAAAGGGCATAAATCACCTAACATTCCTAAATAGTTTGGAATAACGTGCTTTAAAACATCAGGTATGATGTTGTATCGACAGTCTACACCAGAATTTTTATTGTTTTAAAATATAGATAATCCCTTTATTACCCATTTCCCAGTTTTGCATAACTAACATATTTATAAAAATATATTTTTAACCTCTGAGATTATCTTGTATCTAAGCCTCTGCAAACTGCCCCTTTTTAGATAAATTGCAATTAGATTACACTAGCAGACTGATGTTTCACAGTCAAAAAAGTTTTTGTTTTTTTTTAAATATTTACACTACTGTTATAACAAATATGATTGGTGGCACTAGTTGTCAAGTGGGCCTGGCACACACGCTGGCAGGCAGGCAACTGCAATTAGATTACACTAGCAGACTGAAGTTTCACAGTCAAAAAAGTTATTTTTTTAAATATTTACACTACTGTTACAACAAATATGAGTGGTGGCACTAACTTGGCAAGTGAGCCTGGCACACACGCTGGCAGGCAGGCGACTGCAATTAGATTACACTAGCAGACTGATGTTTCACAGTCAAAAAAGTTTTTTTTTTAAATATTTACACTACTGTTGCAACAAATATGAGTGGTGGCACTAACTTGGCAAGTGGGCCTGGCACACACACTGGCAGGCAGGCAACTGCAATTAGATTACACTAGCAGACTGATGTTTCACAGTCAAAAAAGTTTTTTTTAAAAAATATTTACACTACTGTTACAACAAATATGAGTGGTGGCACTAACTTGGCAAGTGGGCCTGGCACACACGCTGGCAGGCAGGCAGGCAACTGCAATTAGATTACACTAGCAGACTGATGTTTCACAGTCAAAAAAGTTTTGTTTTTAAATATTTACACTACTGTTACAACAAATATGAGTGGTGGCACTAACTTGGCAAGTGGGCCTTGCACACACGCTGGCAGACAGGCAACTGCAATTAGATTAAACTAGCAGACTGATGTTTCACAGTCAAAAAAGTTTTTTTTTTTAAATATTTACACTACTGTTATAACAAATATGATTGGTGGCACTAGTTGTTAAGTGGGCCTGGCACACACGCTGGCAGGCAGGCAACTGCAATTAGATTACACTAGCAGACTGAAGTTTCACAGTCAAAAAAGTTATTTTTTTAAATATTTACACTACTGTTACAACAAATATGAGTGGTGGCACTAACTTGGCAAGTGAGCCTGGCACACACGCTGGCAGGCAGGCGACTGCAATTAGACTACACTAGCAGACTGATGTTTCACAGTCAAAAAAGTTTTGTTTTTAAATATTTACACTACTGTTACAACAAATATGAGTGGTGGCACTAGTTGTCAAGTGGGCCTGGCACACACGCTGGCAGGCAGGCAACTGCAATTAGATTACACTAGCAGACTGAAGTTTCACAGTCAAAAAAGTTATTTTTTTAAATATTTAGACTACTGTTACAACAAATATGAGTGGTGGCACTAACTTGGCAAGTGGGCCTGGCACACACGCTGGCAGGCAGGCAGGCAACTGCAATTAGATTACACTAGCAGACTGATGTTTCACAATCAAAAAAGTTTTGTTTTTAAATATTTACACTACTGTTACAACAAATATGAGTGGTGGCACTAACTTCGCAAGTGGGCCTTGCACACACGCTGGCAGACAGGCAACTGCAATTAGATTAAACTAGCAGACTGATGTTTCACAGTCAAAAAAGTTTTTTTTTTAAATATTTACACTACTGTTACAACAAATATGAGTGGTGGCACTAACTTGGCAAGTGGGCCTGGCACACACGCTGGCAGGCAGGCAACTGCAATTAGATTACACTAGCAGACTGATGTTTCACAGTCAAAAAAGTTTTTTTTTTTAAATATTTACACTACTGTTACAACAAATATGAGTGGTGGCACTAACTTGGCAAGTGGGCCTGGCACACACGCTGGCAGGCAGGCAACTGCAATTAGATTACACTAGCAGACTGATGTTTCATAGTCAAAAAAGTTTTTTTTTTAAATATTTACACTACTGTTACAACAAATATGAGTGGTGGCACTAACTTGGCAAGTGGGCCTGGCGCACACGCTGGCAGGCAGGCAACTGCAATTAGATTACACTAGCAGACTGATGAATACAGTCAAAAAAGTTTTTTTAAAAAATATTTACACTACTGTTACAACAAATATGAGTGGTGGCCCTAACTTGGCAAATGGTCCTGCCACACACGCTGGCAGGCAGGCAACTGCAATTAGATTACACTAGCAGACTGATGTTTCACAGTCAAAAAAGTTTTTTTTTTAAAATATTTACACTACTGTTACAACAAATATGAGTGGTGGCACTAACTTGGCAAGTGGGCCTGGCACACACGCTGGCAGGCAGGCAGGCAACTGCAATTAGATTACACTAGCAGACTGATGTTTCACAGTCAAAAAAGTTTTGTTTTTAAATATTTACACTACTGTTACAACAAATATGAGTGGTGGCACTAACTTGGCAAGTGGGCCTTGCGCACACGCTGGCAGGCAGGCAACTGCAATTAGATTAAACTAGCAGACTGATGTTTCACAGTCAAAAAAGTTTTTTTTTAAAATATTTACACTACTGTTACAACAAATATGAGTGGTGGCACTAACTTGGCAAGTGGGCATGGCACACACGCTGGCAGGCAGGCAACTGCAATTAGATTACACTAGCAGACTGATGTTTCACAGTCAAAAAAGTTTTTTTTTTAAAATATTTACACTACTGTTACAACAAATATGAGTGGTGGCACTAACTTGGCAAGTGGGCCTGGCACACACGCTGGCAGGCAGGCAACTGCAATTAGATTACACTAGCAGACTGATGTTTCATAGTCAAAAAAGTTTTTTTTTTAAATATTTACACTACTGTTACAACAAATATGAGTGGTGGCACTAACTTGGCAAGTGGGCCTGGCGCACACGCTGGCAGGCAGGCAACTGCAATTAGATTACACTAGCAGACTGATGAATACAGTCAAAAAAGTTTTTTTAAAAAATATTTACACTACTGTTACAACAAATATGAGTGGTGGCACTAACTTGGCAAATGGTCCTGGCACATACGCTGGCAGGCAGGCAACTGCAATTAGATTACACTAGCAGACTGATGTTTCACAGTCAAAAAAGTTTTTTTTTAAAAATATTTACACTACTGTTACAACAAATATGAGTGGTGGCACTAACTTGGCAAGTGGGCCTGGCACACACGCTGGCAGGCAGGCAGGCAACTGCAATTAGATTACACTAGCAGACTGATGTTTCACAGTCAAAAAAGTTTTGTTTTAAAATATTTACACTACTGTTACAACAAATATGAGTGGTGGCACTAACTTGGCAAGTGGGCCTTGCGCACACGCTGGCAGGCAGGCAACTGCAATTAGATTAAACTAGCAGACTGATGTTTCACAGTCAAAAAAGTTTTTTTTTAAAATATTTACACTACTGTTACAACAAATATGAGTGGTGGCACTAACTTGGCAAGTGGGCCTGGCACACATGCTGGCAGGCAGGCAACTGCAATTAGATTACACTATCAGACTGATGTTTCACAGTCAAAAAAGTTTTTTTTTTAAATATTTACACTACTGTTACAACAAATATGAGTGGTGGCACTAACTTGGCAAGTGGGCCTGGTGCACACGCTGGCAGGCAGGCAACTGCAATTAGATTACACTAGCAGACGGATGAATACAGTCAAAAAAGTTTTTTTAAAAAATATTTACACTACTGTTACAACAAATATGAGTGGTGGCACTAACTTGGCAAATGGTCCTGGCACACACGCTGGCAGGCAGGCAACTGCAATTAGATTACACTAGCAGATTGATGTTTCACAGTCAAAAAAGTTTTTTTTTAAAAATATTTACACTACTGTTACAAAAATATGAGTGGTGGCACTAACTTGGCAAGTGGTCCTGGCACACACACTGGCAGGCAGGCAACTGCAATTAGATTACACTAGCAGACTGATGTTTCACAGTCAAAAAAGTTTTTTTTTTACAAAATTTACACTACTGTTACAACAGATATGAGTGGTGGCACTTAGCAAGTGGGTCTGCCACACACGCTGGCAGGCAACTGCAATTAGATTAAACTAGCAGACTGACGTTTCACAGTCAAAATTACACAGGCAAAAAAAAAAAAAAAGATGTTCTAGCCCTAAAAAGGGCTTTTTGGTTCTGTTAAGCCTATTTTTGGGGTGCTGTCCTTACAGCAGAGATCAGATGAGTCCTTCAGGACTGTAGTGGACACTGAATACACTAGCCTAGCTATGAATTTCCCTATAAAATCAGCAGCAGCTACACTATCCCTCCTCTCACTAAGAATGCAGGATCAGAATGAATCTAAAATGGCTGCTGTCCAGGAGCTGGGAGGGTCTGGGAGGGAGTGTCTGCTGCTGATTGGCTGAAATGTGTCTGCAGACTGTGAGATACAGGGTCAAAGTTTACTCAATGATGATGAATAGGAGGCGGATCGAACATTGCATATGTTTGCCCGCCACGGCGAACACGAATAAGCTATGTTCGCCGGAAACTATTCACAGGCGAACTATTCGCGACATCACTATTTACCATAGACTGCAATGTAAATATATATATATATATATATATATATATGTTATATATGCTTATATACATATATATTTATGTGTTAATATGTGTATACAGGGAGTGCAGAATTATTAGGCAAGTTGTATTTTTGAGGATTAATTTTATTATTGAACAACAACCATGTTCTCAATGAACCCAAAAAACTCATTAATATCAAAGCTGAATAGTTTTGGGAGTAGTTTTTAGTTTGTTTTTAGTTATAGCTATTTTAGGGGGATATCTGTGTGTGCAGGTGACTATTACTGTGCATAATTATTAGGCAACTTAACAAAAAACAAATATATACCCATTTCAATTATTTATTTTTACCAGTGAAACCAATATAACATCTCAACATTCACAAATAATCATTTCTGACATTCAAAAACAAAACAAAAACAAATCAGTGACCAATATAGCCACCTTTCTTTGCAAGGACACTCAAAAGCCTGCCATCCATGGATTCTGTCAGTGTTTTGATCTGTTCACCATCAACATTGCGTGCAGCAGCAACCACAGCCTCCCAGACACTGTTCAGAGAGTTGTACTGTTTTGCCTCCTTGTAAATCTCACATTTGATGATGGACCACAGGTTCTCAATGGGGTTCAGATCAGGTGAACAAGGAGGCCATGTCATTAGATTTTCTTCTTTTATACCCTTTCTTGCCAGCCACGCTGTGGAGTACTTGGACGCATGTGATGGAGCATTGTCCTGCATGAAAATCATGTTTTTCTTGAAGGATGCAGACTTCTTCCTGTACCACTGCTTGAAGAAGGTGTCTTCCAGAAACTGGCAGTAGGACTGGGAGTTGAGCTTGACTCCATCCTCAACCCGAAAAGGCCCCACAAGCTCATCTTTGATGATACCAGCCCAAACCAGTACTCCACCTCCACCTTGCTGGCGTCTGAGTCGGACTGGAGCTCTCTGCCCTTTACCAATCCAGCCACGGGCCCATCCATCTGGCCCATCAAGACTCACTCTCATTTCATCAGTCCATAAAACCTTAGAAAAATCAGTCTTGAGATATTTCTTGGCCCAGTCTTGACGTTTCAGCTTGTTTGTCTTGTTCAGTGGTGGTCGTCTTTCAGCCTTTCTTACCTTGGCCATGTCTCTGAGTATTGCACACCTTGTGCTTTTGGGCACTCCAGTGATGTTGCAGCTCTGAAATATGGCCAAACTGGTGGCAAGTGGCATCTTGGCAGCTGCACGCTTGACTTTTCTCAGTTCATGGGCAGTAATTTTGCGCCTTGGTTTTTCCACATGCTTCTTGCAACCCTGTTGACTATTTTGAATGAAACGCTTGATTGTTCGATGATCACGCTTCAGAAGCTTTGCAATTTTAAGAGTGCTGCATCTCTCTGCAAGATATCTCACTATTTCTGACTTTTCTGAGCCTGCCAAGTCCTTCTTTTGACCCATTTTGCCAAAGGAAAGGAAGTTGCCTAATAATTATGCACACCTGATATAGGGTGATGATGTCATTAGACCACACCCCTTCTCATTACAGAGATGCACATCACCTAATATGCTTAATTGGTAGTAGGCTTTCGAGCCTATACAGCTTGGAGTAAGACAACATGCATAAAGAGAATGATGTGGTCAAAATACTCATGTGCCTAATAATTCTGCACTCCCTGTATACACATAATAACACATGAATATATATGTACACATAAATATATATGTACACATAAATATATATGTACAAATAAATATATATGTTTATATTTATTTACATATATATTGAAAAATGCTGCCCATCGATGCGCTACTTTTCTCCTTCGCTGTGCGAGGTTCTGATGCTGTCTGTGACAGCATCAGAACGAGTCTCCAATAGGAGCATATTGAAGGGCACTCTCGTGAGCACAATGCTTTCTAGCAATGCGAACGCGAGCTCGCGTTAGCATTGCAATTAACTTGTAATACCAGCGCACATTATCATGCACTGGTATTACAAAGTGGAGCGCTAATATCACTTGCATGCAACCACTCCACGTGTAATCTGTCCCTAAGTATCTGTCATATAATTCATCAGCTGTCCAATTCACAAAAGCCTCAATTGCAGCTGGATAAGAAAACCAGAAGACAATTAATAATAACTAAGTCCTTTTGTTCTTAGTTTTTCAAAATGTATATAAAAATAATTTCGTAGACACAGCAATCTTTAATTTACCATACGTGTTAATCATCATTTGCAAGTTTTGTCATTTGTCATCTAATTGTTGTTTGACGCCCACATATCTACTGTGTTTAATAAAAAGTGCAATTTTCTTTTGCAGATCAGTGGTTCCTATAACAATCTGTTCCTCATAATTATTATTATACATTAACAGTTATTTCATTAAATTCATAGAATATACTGTACTTTAAAGGGACATTAAAAACAGTAGATTTGCATAATCAACAAATGCATGATAACAAGACAATGCAATAGCACTTAGTCTGAACTTCAAATGAAAAGTAGATTTTTTTTCTGACAAATTTCAGTTACTGCATCATGTGACAGCCATCAGCCAATCAAAAAAGCACCACTAGAATTCTTAAAGACCACAGTATAGAACATTGTTTTGTTCTCAGTGGCATATAGGAGAGGCTCTTAATGATTCAAAAATGCTTCTTGGTTTGGTTTTCCCTTAAATAAGATTTTGTCTAAATGTATCAATTCATAAAAAATAAATAAAAAATTACTCATTTTTATATTTATTTTATTCCATGTAAAGAGCTGACAGATTAATTTTGCTTAATAGGCAAAACATTTTTGGATTCATTGAAACTGGTTTCCTGTTTGGTAGCTTGGGACTTGAACTCCTTTTGTTTTTCTTGAGTTTATATACATTTTATGTGAAAAGATTATTTTTATATTGCAGATAGTTCATTTTTTGTTAGAAAATATCTTCTTACATATTAAGTACAGTAATTCTAGTTGTCAGCATGCCACTATTTATTTTCATATTTTTATATTTTGTAATTTCTTATATTGTTCATTAAAGGGATGTTCGGGTCAAAATTTAAATACACATAAAGTTACTAAATGTTTCAATAGAAACATATTTGCAATATACATGTAGTAGCAAAAAACACTTCTAGTAAAAGTTATAACTGTTTTAATGTTAACATTTTTCTCTAAAAATGCATGTGAGGCATAGCTAGATATTCTCTTTGCACCATTATTTTATATGCTGCAGCTGCTCATGGAGCCAGTGGGGCTTGTATCATGTTAGCTATTAAGAAATTGAGTCATTACCAGATGATATAAGTACTTTAGGCTCTCTGAACAACTGCTGTGTTTAAAATGCTGGTGCACGGAGCATAATTAAATACACTTTTGAAACCGCTATAGCTTAACCAGAAGCATTTTTGCTAATACATGCATATTACAAAAAGGCTTCTATTCAAAACTCAAATGCATCCATGGGGATGTGTGTTTCTCCTTTACATAGGGAAATATAGGGTATTTGAGGTAATTTTCACTCACATTACAAGTGGAGAGCTGATAGTGTGGGGTGTGATATCAATATCTCTAGACCGTGCTAAAATTAGAGAGCAAATAGATATCACAAGTTCATGATAAAACAGATGTACCGGAGAATGTTTAGCACTGACAATTTCACCTTAGTGAAGTGCACCTTTAAATTTCAAAGGATATAGCGACTGTTCTAAATATCACTGATATTACAAGTTGAAAGTTTATATCTTGCGCTTGAGTGCAGAGTGCCAAAAATAGAGCTAGAAGAATTATTGTGAGGGGCCCAAAGTAAAGTTTAAGGTTAAAATAAAAGTTTCACAAAACTCATGTAAAATATATTAAAATAAAGTATTTTATATATATATATATATATATATATATATATTTTTTTTTTTTTTTTTTTTTTCAAAATAAGAAAAGCACTCACTGGGCTGTGGACATCAGTGTTAAATCAAAAATTTATTGTGACGTTTCCGGACTAGCGGCGTTCCTTCCTCTGACAAATATCAAGTGAAAAAATAAAACATTTATAAGCCTGCAAACCACTCCCCCAGGTGGGCTACCAATCAAAATGAGCCGTGTGCAAACAAGCCTAAGCCTGTATAATTAGTGAATTACTGATCAAAACACTGTGAAATATGTATAATATTTAAATAATGAAAGTGTGTTTTTGTAATAACATGACTATTAAGATAAAAGTGAATCTGATGGCCCCCAAACATACAAGACCAAAAGCAAAATGAGGAAGCCAGTCACATAAACAGCAATGTATGATGCAAAGAATCTTATTCATTCACACACCGCAAATGATTAATTACGGTGTACCCAGAGTATGTGTACAAGTATCAGGAGTATACATGTAGTATGAACACGTTGTTTTATATGATACAGTCTCACATCTAATGGCTTCCACTCGGGGAGCTCAAAGGCTCAGCGGGAATCCTGGAGGGAGAGCCGTTAGGTACATTTACCTCCTCCGTACTCTGTATCTTCGTGTCTCATCCGACACAATCACCGCTACTCGGCACTTTTCCAGAGGCACTGTGTTTCCGCGCCCACCTGGGGGCGTGTCCAACTTTCAGCAGACGATCTTCCATCCGGATAGCTAGAATGGTACCACAGACGCCGTCACTCAAAGTCTCCACTGGGAATCCTCCAATCCTCAGGCTGTCTTTAATCGCGCCTATTACACGGACCGGTACCGGGGCTCCACAGGGATTACTGAATTCAGCGTTGTAGTGTTGCTGGATACTCCGGGGATAATTGCAGCAAACAAGGCAGGGGTACTAGCGCTTTTAGGGCATAAAAGTCCACCACACAGAAAAAGTATAAGAGCGCTAGTATGAGTAAAACGTAACCTTTATTGGTTATTAAAACAGGACATACAGTCAAATCAAAGCAGATAGAGATGGGATACCTCTGGCTAGCAGGCTTACGCATTTCGGCATAGCCGTAATCATAGCATATTGTTGCCAGCCACAGGTGTGCATTATATACATAATTAGGAACAACACCATTGGTTAAAAAGACATATCGTGAAAAACAACACGCCCAGAGTAAATCTAAATTTAAATTTAACTCCACATATCCTGGGGGTGAGCAGTGTCAATCTTCTAATAACATATTGAGCCTATACCAAGTACTTAAGAAACACATAAGTTCACAGTAGATAGATTACCAAACACAAACTTTGCATATGTCATTGTTATTACCTTTGAACAACGATCTTTTATTGATATGTCATTGTTATTACCTTAGAACAACAGTCTTTTGTGGGAGTCAGTAATGTTATTATATACACAAGTACAACTATTGCAGAGGGGAAAGGAGTGTAAAGATTCAATACCCCCAGGGTGTATCAGAAAGTGATGCTGTACAACAAATGATAACTAGAGACAAGACTAATATATTACCTTGTAAGTCTATATGTCAGTATATAAGAGGATATAAATGTATATAGTATATAGTAAATACATAATAGGCTCACACATGTTATAAACCATACCCAACGCATTTTTCATTATGAACTTAGTGAACTTAATATTATAATAGTTATAGTGACACAGTATTGGGTAATAGGTTATAATCATTAAACCATACCTAACACACTGTTCTTTCTAACCTTATAATTATAATAACATAATATTAAGCAATAGGAGATGGTCATTATCTGAGTACACAATTCATATCTCTATACTATTCTCTAGCAGGACAATAACGTAGTAGTTAGAGTATCTAGTACGTGTGTATATTAGTATACATACATGTATATTAGGCCTATAAAGGACACTAACATGTGTTTATTATTGTCTAAAATCATATACAGATAAGTGATCACAATATTAGTATACCACAATCTAATGGGTCTACACATTTACTTCAGGGTTTATCTCCCAGATTAGATATAATTTATTTTATTCACTGAAGTGAATGTGTAGACCCATTAGACCCATTAGATTGTGGTATACTAATATTGTTATCCCTTATCTGTAAATGCTTTTAATTCGAACCTTCATCATGCCATCACAACAGTGCTATGTGCGCAGTGTACAACTAACATCAATCTGGATGCCTCATCCTAATGAATAACCTGCCTGACCTCACCAATCTCACCTTATGGTATCGGAGGGTTGCCATGGCAACATCTATGCATCAACAATGTAGGAGCGACCAATTGGCACAACTTAAACATGTCCATAATGTGAACATCACACCACTCTTACTGCACCGTACCTCCAGTATGTGTAAATAATCAATAAAACATAAAAAAATATAAAAATATAACAAACCACCAACAGCACTGACTAGCTGTCACAACCGCCCCATCATGGCATACATTGTGTGTACATAAATAATGTGAGAAACGAACCTGTAGGAGTGGGAACTGGGGAGTAACTGTGTAAAACAGAAATACAAACACCACTAATAAACCTGTAACTCTGCTAATGTTGTATTTACATACGGGCTGAGCCACAACATACATAAGCGTGTAGTCATTATGGCCTGCAGGTGGAGCTAGAAAAAAAAAAAAAATAATAAAAGAATCATAAAAAAATCACAAAACATAGACACCTCATAGTACCGAAAACAAGGTTAACAATGTGTTATCATACACTAGATGGCACAAGAACATATCCAATAAAGCTACGATCATAGCTAGTGTGCAAACTAGATAAAATACCTACCACACACAGAGTATGGTGTATAGTGATTAAGGGTCAAAAATACAATTTAAAATACAAAAATAAAAATAAAGATAAAAAGCATACTCGTGTATTCTACACCTCTAGAACTACGTCAGTCAAAAGGTATGTCACCTGAACCTAGGTAACCACTAATAGACCAAATCCCATCACCATCCTGGCACAATGTTGGTGTACTCTCATCAGATCCACATAAGTACACCACATAGCCACAAGAGAAACAGCAAACCACCCTATATACTCCATAACATCAACAACATAGAACCATCTGGATGAACAATCCCAGAGAGTTCCAACCATCATAGCCCTATGTATCATCAAACCACCACTCCTATACAGCATATAGGAGAGATCATATTTGGGGTGAGGTTATATTTGGGGGCCATCAGATTCACTTTTATCTTAATAGTCATGTTATTACAAAAACACACTTTCATTATTTAAATATTATACATATTTCACAGTGTTTTGATTCAGTAATTCACTAATTATACAGGCTTAGGCTTGTTTGCACACGGCTCAATTTGATTGGTAGCCCACCTGGGGGAGTGGTTTGCAGGCTTATAAATGTTTTGTTTTTTTACTTGATATTTGTCAGAGGAAGGGACGCTGCTAGTCCCGAAACGTCACAATAAATTTTTGATTTAACACTGATGTCCACAGCCCAGTGAGTGCTTTTCTTATTTTGAAAATTTATATACCTGGCTACAGCACCCTGGCAAGTTGCAGTTTGCTGGTGAGAGTGCACATACCATACAACCTTGCTATATATATATATATATATATATATATATATATATATATATATATATATATATATATATATATATATATATATATATATATATATATATATACATACATACAGTTTTGCTCATAAGTTTACATACCCTGGCAGAATTTATGATTTCTTGGCCATTTTTCAGAGAATATGAATGATAACACAAAAACTTTTCTTTCACTCATGGTTAGTGTTTGGCTGAAGCCATTTTTTATCAATCAATTGTGTTTACTCTTTTTAAATCATAATGACAACAGAAAGTACCCAAATGGCCCTGATCAAAAGTTTACATACCCTGGTGATTTCGGCCTGATAACATGCACACAAGTTGATACAAAGGGGTTTGAATGGTTATTAAAGGTAACTATCCTCATCTGAGATCTGTTTGCTTGTAATAAGTGTGTTTGTATAAAAGGTCAATGAGTTTCTGGACTCCTGACAGACACCTGCATCTTTCATCCAGTGCTGCACTGATATTTTTGGATTCTGAATCATGGGGAAAGAAAAAGAATTGTCAAAGGATCTGTGGGAAAAAAGTAGTTGAACTGTATAAAATAAGAAAGGGATATAAAAAGATATCCAAGGATTTGAGAATGCAAATCTGCAGTGTTCAAACTCTAATCAACAAGTGGAAAATGAGGCGTTCTGTTTGATAACATACTGCATTCATCTTGCCATCAATTCTGACCAAATTTCCTGTGCCTTTGTAGCTCACACATCCCCAAAACATCAGTGATCCACCTCTGTGTTTCACAGTAGGAATGGTGTACCTTTCATCATAGGCATTGTTGACTCCTCTCCAAATGTAGCGTTTATGGTTGTGGCCAAAAAGCTCAATGTTGGTCTCATCACTCCAAATAACTTTGTGCCAGAAGGTTTGAGGTTTGTCTATGTGCTGTTTGGCGTATTGTAAGCGGGATACTTTGTGGCATTTGCGTAGTAATGGCTTTCTTCTGGCGACTCGATCAGGCAGCCCATCATTCTTCAAGTGCCTCCTTATTGTGCATCTTGAAACAGCCACACCACATGTCCTGTATTTCACCTGAAGTTATTTGTGGGTTTGTCTTTGTATCTTTTTATATCCCTTTCATGTTTTATACAGTTAATATACCTTTTCCTGCAGATCCTTTGACAATTCTTTTGCTTTCCACATGGCTCAGAATCCAGAATCGTCAGTGCATCACCGGATGAAAGATGCAAGGGTCTGTCAGGAGTCATTGACCTTTTATACACACACACTAATTACAAGAAAACACAGATGAGGATGGTTACCTTTTATAGCCATTCAAACCCCTTTGTGTCAACTTGTGTGCATGTTATCAGGCCAAAATCAGCAGGGTATGTAAACTTTTGATAAGGATCATTTGGGTAGTTTATGTTGTCATTACGATTTAAAAAGAGTAAACACAGTTGATTGATAATAAATTACTTCAGCCAAACACTAACCATGAGTGAAAGAAAAGTTTTTTTGGGTTATCTTTCATATTCTCTGAAAAATGGCCAAGAAATCATAAATTCTGCCAGGGTATGTAAACTTATGAGCACAACTGTATATATGTGTGTGTGTGTGTGTGTGTGTATCTAAAGAAAACAATATAGAGTGTAGGAGCGCTATAAGCTAAATTAGATAGTCTGGAGACCTCTTTACAATTTAACAAAAGTACATTTATTTAAAACATAAAAACATAATAAAAATATATAATATTCCAGAAATATAGATATGGGACGTCTCCCTGAATTTAAAATAAGCAATATTTAGTTATATAAAATACTTCTATAATAAGCTTTTTATGATCTTTCGAAGTGATTCCACCTTTTAAAATTTATTTTTCTTTATTCCACCTTAATAGTTTATTGCCGTAGTTTTAGTGGCTTTATTTTCTCTCGATGTTACTATTTTCGATCAGAAAGTAACAATGTCTCTCTTCATAAATAAGTTGTAATAATGTAATTCACTTATTTTTGTAATGTCTCTTGGTTTTTTTCTCTTATTGGTAAACTTGGCTGTAATAGGAATAGTTCAATAAATGTATAAGGACGGGCTTACCGGGTCTTCTGACACCTCTGTGTCTGATGAATTCAATGTATTTCTTACCGGTATGTGTTTTCTGCCTTTCCTCCTTGAATGGAGCAAGTATCGCTGCTATCGAAACCTAGACCACGCTCCTGCGTGTATGGGTCTCTTTTATTCTGCCGGCTTGAAGCAACTTTTACCCCTACAGTCTGGGTTCTGTGTTTTCCGGGCAACCTCCTGAGACAGGTATTCGCGGTGCACGCCTCCAGCGTGTGTGTGAGAACTCGGACTTGGAATACAAACGGCCGTTTTTGTTAAACTCTCTTTCCCTCTACTTCTTTCAAAGTGGGGTAGTTTAAGTAGATGTCCAGTGCTTTCTATTGTATAAAAAAAAACATCTACGCGTTTCGCAAGTAGGCTTTATCAAGACGGATGATGTTGGTTGTTACACCGGCATTTTAAAAAGCCCTCCTTACATTTTGATTGGTTGATAGGTGTTCTGTTCTGATAGGTGTCTTTTTTTATTATTTTAAAGGTGGATTTCTCAAATTTCTATAAGGTGGAATCTTTTTGCTTCTTTCTTTGTTATTTTGTATGAGCTTTAGATATCCCATGTTTGCGGCTTTTTTTAAAGGCGGAATATTTTTATTTTTGCTTCTTTCTTTGTCATGTTATAGGATCTTTCTGTATTTGATATTTTCGGCTCTTTCAACAATATCTACATTTGGATTTCATAACATACGGTGGAATTATCATACCTTTACTTTATATCATGATTATAATTGCCTGTATTTGTTTCTATTATATTTGTTCCATGATTATAAATACTTATATTATTTTCTATCGTGCTGAACTTTTTTGTATATGTCTGAAAAATCAACGATCTATATTTAAGGGATATTACACTTCTACTTTATTATTCTTAGCATGATTTTTAACATGTATAATTTTTTTAAAAACAGAACCATTTTCTTCTTTTTGTTTTATTATTAACATGTGTTACACATTATTTCTTAATATTGCATATTTATTTCTATAGTAGTATATTATATTCTGTGCTTCTCCACTCTTCATAATGTGTTTTTATTTTCTTCTCTTAGCTTATAGCGCTCCTACACTCTATATTGTTTTGTCACTTTGAAATTTTACCCGGTAATCATAGGGAAGATTACCTGTGAAGGAGCTTTAAGATTAGATTCCAGGCGCAGTTTCTTATATATCTATTTTTAATTGTATCTAAAGAAAAGTCACCAGCGCTAAATCTACTTATATAGTAATTTATAATAATATAATTTATATAGTAATTTGTTATGTGTAATTATATGTTATTGTTATAATAAAAGAAGGGGGTGACGTTTCTTTTTTAAAAGCAATTGATATTCACTCCCTATGGTATAATTTCACCATAACATAATTTGAAAATATAACACAATGTGCAATTGTGCTGCCTAAGTATTGATATAGTGTACCCGTGTCACTATTAAAAGTATTAGGATGAAAACAAAAATCAATAATAAACAAATAGCACACAGATATACTTTGAACTTCTGATGTCAAATAATTAGTACAGTTCGCTTCTAGAGGTAATCCTATTGCAGAAATCATATGATAATAAAGTATTTCTGCTTACCAGCGCTAACCTCAATCTCATGAGGTAAGTTGGAAGCTTTGGGAGGGAGATGATGGTTAGGTACACCTCAATCGGTCTGATCCAGAGTTTGTCTGTCTTTATTTGGGTCTTTATTTTCAGAATCCTTCCCAATGGAGTCTGTGTGGTATACTTGTATCAAATCTTAAATCTGGGCTCTTTAATCTTTCATTCCGTGGTGAGAATCTGGCAGTGAGAATCTTGTCCAGCAACAGCGGAACAGGAAGTCTGATTGAGGTTAGCTCTGGTAAGCAGAAAGACTTATTTATCATATGATTTCTGCAATAGAATTACCACTAGAAGCGAACTGTACTAATTATTTGATATCAGCAGTTCAAAGTATTTATTGACTTTTTAAAAAAGAGTCAATACATATCTGTTCCACTTGTTTATTATTGATTTTCGCTTTCATCCTAATATATATAAAGTTTTTTTTGTGTGAATTAGCGCATGAGAATAAATATATAACAAATAATCACATAAAGATGTGCATACACTTCAGATAAAAACATGCATGCAATGACACAACATATATTGGTACACAAATACAATACTATTAAAATATGTAAGTAATAACTATTAAAATCTTATATCAATACATAGAACAAATTATAAATATTATATATATATATATATATATATATATATATATATATATATATATATATATATATATATATATATATATATATATATTATTACTCCTGGTTAATGATAGAATAAGCCAATAATGGTCAAAAGCTCATAGTAGAAAATTCAAGATAGGAAGATCAAAAAATCCTGGTCCCCTTAGGGCATCTACACTCTACTACCTCAATCAATATGAGGTAAGGGCCAAACAGTGTAGAGAAGATCTTGTAATTGATAGCAGGAATAACTTGTCTCCAACAATATCCAGCGTTGTCCCAAAGAATGCATCAAGAAAAAATGGCAAAGTCCCAGAGATTGATATATAAAACTTGTAGATTTATTTAGAACGTAGTTAAAACATGAAAAAGTTGTAGTAAAAACATAGAACGGTCTTACGCGTTACGGCTAGCTTTTGCCGTAATCATAGACCATGTCTATTGTGTGTTTTGCAAAGACTTAAATAGGGGTCAAATTACATGTTAAACCAAATCAGCTAAATACTTAACCCTTACTAGCTGTGAAGAAAGCTGCTGTCTACAATCCACTGCTAAATAATTCTCAAAGAACATTGTATACTAAATCTGTGCAGATAACATATACCCATTATTTGAGAATATATACCTCAATGTATCAAAACACTAATATAGTTACATATTGCATACAAATATATATACATAGGTTGATTAAACCCTGATATGATTTAATTAAATGCACATTATTTCATAGTGATATTTTGCTTTGGGTATACAATGTAAATCTAAATGCACTTTATTGAATTTTAAAGCTTAACATAAACCTATACCCATATCAATATATAGATACAGGGAACAATGTCTTAGATATTCTCTATATGCAAAGAAGGCGATTCACTCAATTTAAGAGTGTTATAATGAAACACATATATGACTATTCTTAATTCTCAAAATTAGAGTTATGTGGGCTGGTGAGGGATCCACACTTATAACATATAAGGAGTACATCATATGTATTAGGGATTTAAAAAAACAAAACTATGACTATGGTGTATGATTTAAGGAACCATGCAGCATATGTAAATGCTTATGTGTTCAGATAATCTATTGTTGAATTTCGTATTAAAACAATATCAGTATACACATATAACTGGTATTCATAAAGATTCAATTGCTAGCTGCCAAGAGTTTGTTGTCTATTTTTAAAAAGAAGTGACCATACTACTCCCAAAAATTGACTAGGTCGAATTCTGAATTATATCCATTAGGAATCTGGGTTTTAAGTCTAAAAATCCAATAGACTTCCTGTCTCCCTAGTATTGAGGATCTATCTCCACCCCTAGATGGAGTTCTAATTGCTTCTATTACATTCCAGTTAAATGAATAAACTGACTGATTATGGACTTCAATAAAATGTCTGTTCAACTCAGAGCAAGGGACCTTATTTCTAATGTCTCCCAAATGCTCTCTTATACGTGTTCTTACGTCATGTTTAGTGAGTCCTACATACTGACCCTTACAAAGGTTACATTCTGCCAAATATACCACATAGCTAGAACTGCAATTATGGCAACCATGTATGTTGAATGTTTCACCTGTTGTATATGAGCTAAAGGTGCTAGTGACTTTGTGATGTTCACATGCTTTACAGCGGTTACTACCACATTTATAGCTACCTTTATGTTTCAACCATGAACTTTCGTTAGATTGCATTTGTGTGTTTTTTAAAACGCTTGGTGAAAGCGTATTAGCCAGTGTATCATTTTTATTATAGACAAATCTACATCCGTCAGCAATAACTTCTTTCAATATTTCATCCCCATACAGAATTGGGAGATATTTTTTTTACGATATTACAAATATCATTATATTGATTCGAGTACTTGGTGACGAATGTGAGTCTGTCATCTGTTTTAGTCTTCTTTTTATTATTCGGGGCCAATAGTGCCTCTCTTTCATATTTGTCAACTTCTTTTTTAATTTTTGCTACCTCATTTTTACAGTAACCTCTTGCAATTAGTCTATCAGGCAATTCTTTGCTTTCCTTGATATAGTCATCATTTTTAGAACAATTACGCTTCACTCTCATCATTTGTCCTTTAACGATGCCTTTAAAGACATGTTTGGGATGTCCGCTAGTTGCAAAAAGTAATGCATTACCAGCTATGGGTTTACGATATAATGTTGTATTAACACATTTATATTGAGAATCCCCATACAATGTTATATCTACAAAGTTAATTTCTACTTTATTCCATTCTTTGGTGAAGCTTAATCCCATTTTATTAGTGTTTAAATATTTAACAATTTTATCAGCTTTAGTTTCATCTATCTTTCAAACTATTATAAGGTCATCAATGAACCTATTATATTGAATTAAATCTTCACGGAATGGATTTGTATCTCCATAGATAAAAGTTTCCTCGAACCAGCCCATTACTAAATTTGCGTATGAGGGCGCAAATTTTGCTCCCATCGCGGTCCCTTGTTTTTGTATGTAATGGTCGTTTCCAAATGTAAAGCTATTATGTTCAAGGAGAAACTTAATAATCTTTAGTACATAGTTTTTAAAATCAGTACTTAATTTGCCATTTTTGTCAAAGTAATATTCTATGGCCTGTAGGCCAATAGAATGTGGTATAGAAGAGTATAACAATATGGCGTCTACAGTGAGCCAGCTATAATTTTCCTTCCAAGCAAAGTTCTTAAAGATATTGAGTATATGTGTGGTGTCTTTTACATAGCTGTTTAGCTTGAGAACATATGGCTGCAATATATCATCAACCCATTTGGACAAGTGTTAAAGTAGGGAGCCATTTCCTGACACAATAGGCCTCCCTTTCACATTTTCAAGCCCTTTATGTGTTTTTGGTAGGTGATAGAATGCAGCTGTTCTCGGATGTTCAACATATAGATATTCAAAAGTGGATTGATCAATGAAGCCATTTCTTCTACCTTCACTCAATATTTTAAACAGATGTCTCTGAAAATCTATGCAAGGGTTAAAGCTAACTTTCTCATAAACATTCATGTCTTCCAACTGTCTATGGGCTTCACTCATATACCAAATCTTGTCACAGACCACTATACTACTGCCCTTGTTGGCCCGTTTTATCACAATGTTATCATTTTTCTCTAGGGCTACCAATGCTTCTCTTTCTTTTTTAGTAAGATTATTTGTTTTATTCATTTTTCTGTTTTTTTATAATGTAACTCGGTCAAATCCTCAACAACCCTCTTCTGAAACAGTTCAAGTGATTTACCTCTGGACCATAAAGGATAAAAATTGGATTTACATTTAAAACCCACATGTTTATCCTTACTTTTCTCTTCTGATGTAAATAGTTCCCCTTCAGATATTAACTGTTCTAGATCATTGCGTGTGCAGAGATCTTGAAAAGTAAGATCATTTATTTTATTACTTGTTTTTGCATTATTCTCAATGGTGTTAGGTTCTAAGATCATATTCTCTTTAAAAAAGTGTTTTTTCAAAGTGAGTGATCTAACAAATTTATTAGTATCCAAGATAGTCTGAAAGAGAATGAAGTCTTTTGAGGGACAGAAATTGAGTCCATAACTAAGGACTTTACGTTCAGTCTCACTCAGACTATAACTGGATATATTAACAATTTTGTTTAGACATACTTCCGATTGCTTTTGTTCTTGTTTTCTCTTAGTGGATATGTTTCCTATTTTTTCTCCACTACCTTTTGTTCTATTTGAACTGTCTGTACTCCACCTCCTTTGGGTACTCCTGGGTCCTCCCGAAAAACCTCTCTAGATGTTTTATCTTTGGGTTTAGCCCCTTGTTCCATGATACATAATTGTGTGCCCTCTGCTTGAATATTTTCATTTAGATGGGTATTAATATCTATTGTTAATTCTAAATTTGTACTTAACTCTGTTGGTATATTATCCCAGTCTGAGGCTGAGCTACCTTCTGAATTCGAAAAAACTGTCCCTGAGGCTGAGCCCTCTTTGTCTGTAAAATTACAGTTATCTGTATTGAATCTTACTTTTTTCCTCCAACATCTATTTTTCTTTTGTGCAGGTATGCCCATGTTAGTTTTATCTTCCTTTGCATGACTGATGCTTTTATCTTGTGTCTGTGTTAGATTTTTTTGGTTTGTCTGTATAGCTCTTCTAAACTTACTTCGCCACACATAGACTGTTTTATTGGCATAATCTTTACTATCTCTCTGATATTTAGTATATTTAGTATTCATTATATTACCTTTGGTAGCTTCAATTGTCTCATGTAGTATGGTATCAAACATCACATATTTCTCATCATGTCTAAATTTACTAAGTTCCTTTTGTAAAACACAAATTTCTTCTTTATATTTAGACATTAAAGCAGTCTTATGTTTGATTAAAAGTCCCATCAGTCTAATGGAGCACTCAGTTAGAATTTCATTCCATTCTGATATGAAATCTTGGTCATCTGTCTCGAATGTAGGGAACTTTTGTAATCTTAACCCACAAGGTATCATTCCTTTGGCAATATATTTAGTGAATGTCCAATTATCCATACACAGTCTAAGTTCCTTTAATATATAGTCCTCAAGCATAGAAAACAAATCTTCCAGTCCAGCATTTTTAATGCAAACTTTAGATAGATCGTCCAATTCTATATCATCCAAATCCCAGTCGTCATCAGTGCATAAAGAATAATATTGTTTATCAGCAGCTAACTCCATTATAGAGCAAGTACAAGTATTGTATAAAAAACAATTTTGTAGAAAGTATAATTATATAAAGTGACTTTCTTTGTTTATATCAACAATCGGCTGAGCACATATTCATATCAGAAAAAATATATAGACAAGTTAATGTATACTGATATATGACCAAAGCAAACGTCCACATAAAGCGTTAAATGAGGAAAAGTAAATAAATGTGAGGTGGGTAAACGCAGTATAGTAGACAGGATACTAATTCAGCAATACTATGGCTTACTCCAGGATACATATATTAAACCTTAGTGAGAGTGGTGCAATATTGTAACCACTTGACACGGCGGTCTTGTCAGATACTTCACCCGCACACAAACATAACCACAACCCTTCTTTACCTTATCTTGAAGGCGGAAGTTCTCTGCTTCTCTCGGGTAGGCTCACCTCTGTGTAGACGGGAGGCCGGCCACGCTAGGAAGCGTAACCGTCACTCTCTCTCCAACTCTGGTTCAGCTGCATGTGTTTGCGGGACTTACCGATCGGACGTGACGTCAACGGCTCTTATGCCAATTCTCTTTCTCACTGGTCTGTATCCAATCCGTGCTTCAGATTTGGTCAGTGCTCCTTTCAATGCCGATAATCTCTGGGTCTCAGAAAAAAGAGCTCCTCAACTCTTAGAAAAGGAATCAAGAAAAAATGGCAAAGTCCCAGAGATTGAAATATAAAATTGTAGATTTGGTATATGGCTGAAGCCCATAGACAGTTGGATGACATAAATGTTTATGAGAAAGTTAGCTTTAACCCTCGCATAGATTTTCAGAGACATCTGTTTAAAATATTGAGTGAAGGTAGAAGAAATGGCTTCATTGATCAATCCACTTTTGAATATCTATATGTTGAACATCCGAGAACAGCTGCATTCTATCACCTACCAAAAACACATAAAGGGCTTGAAAATGTGAAAGGGAGTCCTATTGTGTCAGGAAATGGCTCCTTACTTGAACACTTGTCCGAATGGGTTGATGATATATTGCAGCCATATGTTCTCAAGCTAAACAGCTATGTAAAAGACACCACACATATACTCAGTATCTTTAAGAACTTTGCTTGGAAGGAAAATTATAGCTGGCTCACTGTAGACGCCATATCGTTATACTCTTCTATACCACATTCTATTGGCCTACAGGCCATAGAATATTACTTTGACAAAAATGGCAAATTAAGTACTGATTTTAAAAACTATGTACTAAAGATTATTAAGTTTCTCCTTGAACATAATAGCTTTACATTTGGAAACGACCATTACATACAAAAACAAGGGACCGCGATGGGAGCGAAATTTGTGCCCTCATACGCAAATTTAGTAATGGGCTGGTTCGAGGAAACTTTTATCTATGGAGATACAAATCCATTCCGTGAAGATTTAATTCAATATAATAGGTTCATTGATGACCTTATAATAGTTTGGAAGACAGATGAAACTAAAGCTGATACATTTGTTAAATATTTAAACACTAATAAAATGGGATTAAGCTTCACCAAAGAATGGAATAAAGAAGAAATTAACTTTTTAGATATAACATTGTATGGGGATTCTCAATATAAATGTGTTAATACAACATTATATCGTAAACCCATAGCTGGTAATGCATTACTTTTTGCTACTAGCGGACATCCCAAACATGTCTTTAAAGGCATTGTTAAAGGACAAATGATGAGAGTGAAGCGTAATTGTTCTAAAAATAATGACTATATCAAGGAAAGCAAAGAATTGTCTGATAGACTAATTGCAAGAGGTTACTGTAAAAATGAGGTAGCAAAAATTAAAAAAGAAGTTAACAAATATGATAGAGAGGCACTATTGGCCCCGAATAATAAAAAAAAGACTAAAACAGAGGACAGACTCACATTCGTCACCAAGTACTCGAATCAATATAATGATATATGTAATATCGTAAAAAAATATCTCCCAATTCTGTATGGGGATGAAATATTGAAAGAAGTTATTGCTGACGGATGTAGATTTGTCTATAATAAAAATGACCTTTAGCTCATATACAACAGGTGAAACATTCAACATACATGGTTGCCATAATTGCAGTTCTAGCTATGTGGTATATTTGGCAGAATGTAACCTTTGTAAGGGTCAGTATGTAGGACTCACTACACGTGACGTAAGAACACGTATAAGAGAGCATTTGGGAGACATTAGAAATAAGGTCCCTTGCTCTGAGTTGAGCAGACATTTTATTGAAGTCCATAATCAGTCAGTTTATTCATTTAACTGGAATGTAATAGAAGCAATTAGAACTCCATCTAGGGGTGGAGATAGATCCTCAATACTAGGGAGACAGGAAGTCTATTGGATTTTTAGACTTAAAACCCAGATTCCTAATGGATATAATTCAGAATTCGACCTAGTCAATTTTTGGGAGTAGTATGGTCACTTCTTTTTAAAAATAGACAACAAACTCTTGGCAGCTAGCAATTGAATCTTTATGAATACCAGTTATATGTGTATACTGATATTGTTTTAATACGAAATTCAACAATAGATTATCTGAACACATAAGCATTTACATATGCTGCATGGTTCCTTAAATCATACACCATAGTCATAGTTTTGTTTATTTAAATCCCTAATACATATGATGTACTCCTTATATGTTATAAGTGTGGATCCCTCACCAGCCCACATAACTCTAATTTTGAGAATTAAGAATAGTCATATATGTGTTTCATTATAACACTCTTAATTTGAGTGAATCGCCTTCTTTGCATATAGAGAATATCTAAGACATTGTTCCCTGTATCTATATATTGATATGGGTATAGGTTTATGTTAAGCTTTAAAATTCAATAAAGTGCATTTAGATTTACATTATATACCCAAAGCAAAATATCACTATGAAATAATGTGCATTTAATTAAATCATATCAGGGTTTAATCAACCTATGTATATATATTTGTATGCAATATGTTAACTATATTAGTGTTTTGATACATTGAGGTATATATTCTCACATAATGGGTATATGTTATCTGCACAGATTTATGATACAATGTTCTTTGAGAATTATGTAGCAGTGGATTGTAGACAGCAGCTTTCTTCACAGCTAGTAAGGGTTAAGTATTCAGCTGATTTGGTTTAACATGTAATTTGACCCCTATTTAAGTCTTTGTAAAACACACAATAGACATGGTCTATGATTACGGCAAAAGCTAGCCGAAACGCGTAAGACCGTTCTATGTTTTTACTACAACTTTTTCATGTTTTAACTACGTTCTAAATAAATCTACAATTTTTATATATCAATCTCTGGGACTTTGCCATTTTTTCTTGATACCTTTTCTAAGAGTTGAGGAGCACTTTTTTCTGAGACCCAGAGATTATTGGCATTGAAAGGAGCACTGACCAAATCTGAAGCACGGATTGGATACAGACCAGTGAGAAAGAGAATTGGCATAAGAGCCGTTGACGTCACGTCCGATCGGTAAGTCCTGCACACATATGCAGCTGAACCGGAGTTGGAGAGAAAGTGACGGTTACGCTTCCTAGAGTGGCCGGCCTCCCGTCTGCACAGAGGTGAGCCTACCCGAGAGAAGCAGAGAACTTCCGCCTTCAAGATAAGGTAAAGAAGGGTTGTGGTTATGTTTGTGTGCGGGTGAAGTATCTGACAAGACCGCCGTGTCAAGTGGTTACAATATTGTACCACTCTCACTAAGGTTTAATATATGTATCCTGGAGTAAGCCATAGTATTGCTGAATTAGTATCCTGTCTACTATACTGCGTTTACCCACCTCACATTTATTTACTTTTCCCAAAGAATGCAATCATGGTTTACATGAAATACAAATGGAGAGAGGGATAGTGCAACAGAGTATTTATTGTTCAAAAAAAGCAGACATACAATTACCACCATATAATTATGTGCTCACATTTAAAACCCTCAATCGATATGAGGTAATCATAAAAACACTTCCACAGAATATATGTTGCTTCTCTCCAACTAGATGTAAATAATGACAACAACAGTGGCGTTATCTCCAAAAGATTCCTTTGGAGATAACGCCACTGTTGCTGTCCTCATTTACATCTAGTTGACGAGAAGCACAATATTGCAAAAAATTGTAAGGGCTTAGTGTATTTATTTTTAACTGTTGGCTGACACTTATTACCCATAATTATGAATGATTTACAGTTGAGTTTGGAGATAAGAGTCAAGGAAGGAGGAACCTGAACATCAACACGTTTTGTTCAAAACTCTCTCGGATCTGACAAGGTTAACATCAGTGAGCTGGAGTGCTGTTAAAACTTCAGCCTGTGCCCAATAACACAACGAGTGCTGCCGTGTTTGTGGGTATTATAGGAGCAAGTTTTGTTTCTATTTTTGTACATCAATTGATCTGCACAAGGAAGCGCCCCTTTTGTTTTTTGTCTATAAGGTAATTGACACTGCCATGTCTAAATTTAAGTTTTAAGGCTTATCTTACTGTCCTGCTGCAAACAATTAGGAACAAATATAAAACAGCCAATATAACTAATACGAAACAAGGTTGTGTAGGATTCCAAACAGCCTTGTTTACATAAAATTTACTTTATTGCCTCGTTCAAATATCTTTCCCTGTTCTCCACAGAAGACAGAGATAAATGAAATATATATATAGAATCTAGAGTACTTTATAGTAGCGCTGCAGAATCTGTTGGCGCTCTACAAATAACCGATAATAAATTAATAAATAAATAGAAACAAAACATTTATACTTATGTCATCAATAGCTAAACAACTGAACACATCATTATATGTAGCATGTATTTACTGTTTATTATCCCTTTAAATACGTTTTCCTACTCGCTCATGCTGATTTGCTCATGAGCACTTTGAAATAGCTATGCACTGCTGAACAGTCATACAAGAAAACAGCTAACTGGACAAGAAGAAAGCTGTGGGCAGAGCTTGGCGTTCCTTTTCAGCCGCTAACAAACGATGATTATTTAAACGTTTTATGTACTTCTTACAAGCTTATAGATGTGAAACCCGTAAGAATAAGTATTGAGTCTAGACTGTCACTTTAATACACATGCTGCTTTAAGGTATTACACTTAACTTTCACATTCATCTCAATACTGCAGTTTTTTGTTCTATTGGACCTGAGGCCTGTTTACAGGACTTTTTTGTCTCCTTATCCCTACTGGCTTGGAAGTTTCTCCTTAGCAACTTCCTGGCTTAAAGGGACATGAAACGTAAAAATGTTATTTCTTGATTTAGGTAGAACATACAATTTTAAACAACTTTCCATTTTACTTCTATTATCACATTTTCTTCATTCTCTTGGTATCATTTGTTGAAGAAGCAGAAATGCACTACTGGTTTCTAACTGAACACATGTGTGAGCCAAAGACAATAGGCGTATATATATATGCAGCCACCTATCAGCAGCTAGAACCTAGGTTCTTTTCTGCTCTTTAGCTTACCTAGATAAACCTTTTAACAAAGGATAAAAAGATAATGAATCAAAATAAATAATAGAAGTACATTGGAAAGTTGTTTAAAACTGTATACTCAGTCTAAATCTTAAATGTCTAATTATGAATTTACTGTCCCTTTAACCTTTCTTCCTGATTAGGATTGTGTCCATTCTATTTGCCACTACAAAATTGGACAAATCATGTTCCCAATATTTATCATAGCTTTAGCTATAAAGCTCTCTGGTCTGGCAAGATGCCCCTCTGGGATAGTTTTAAAGGCAATGTTTACCTTGGGAACCGTGTTTCTCATTAATTCACTAATATTCATTATGGGAAGGAGAGACACTTACTTTACAATATAATATTCAGTAAAATAATCAGCTGATTTCTTTCCATGCTGACGAGTCTTTGAGAATTAGGCCTTAAGTATTAAATTAGCAAACATGTCAGCTGCTTGCCATTGAGCGGAATCTCAAAGGTTAAAGGTCCTATCAAGGCAGGTATAATTTTTTCTTTTTATTCTAACTTTACTAGTAATGTAACAGAGCTAGCATTCAAATATCCTAAAGTTTCATAAAGTTTGTGCAAAGTTTAAGTACAAATAAATGTGCAGCCAAAATTATTTACATAGATTAGATCTATGCTGATTTAACAGTATACTTCTGTATAACCCCTAGTGTATAACCCCTACTGTCACCTCAGCACACACTTGTACACAATTCACTCTTTACCACCAGTCCCAGGTAAATATTGTATGTTTAGTGCTACAGAAATATAGCCTCTATACTACTCATAGTTATTCCAGGCTAAATGATTTACCAGACACTCAGTTTTTACCATAGAGATAGCTGTAATTAGAATCTACCCAAATTACAGAAAGGTTACATAGATAGTTGTGTAAAGAGGTTTTCAGTCATACTACCAAGGTGTGTGTGTGCACTTACCAAACCCCTTTCCTCCTATCTAGTATTAATGTGTTTGTGGTGTTTGTGCATGTGAGTGCATGTGTTTTGTGTAGAGTGTCAGTGTGTGTGTGTATGTGAGTGAGTGCATGTGTGTTGTGTAGAGCATCAGTGTGTGTGTGTGTGTGTATGTGAGTGAATGTGTGTTGTGTAGAGCGTCAGTGTGTGTGTGTGTGTGTGTATGTGTGTATGTGAGTGCATGTGTGTCGTGTAGAGCATCAGTGTGTGTGTATGTGAGTGCATGGGTGTTGTGTAAGACATCAGTGTGTGTGTGTGTGTGTGTATGTGAGTGCATGTGTGTTGTGTAGAGCATCAGTGTGTGTTTTTGTCTGTGTATGTGAGTGCATGTGTGTTGTGTAAAGCATCAGTGTGTGTGTGTATGTGAGTGCATGTGTGTTGTGTTGAGTGTCAGTGTCTGTGTATGTATGTGAGTGCATGTGAGTTGTGTAGAGCATCAGTGTGTGTGTGTGTGTGCAGTGGCATCACTAGGGGGGTGCGGGGGGTGCGGGCCGCACCAGGGTGACACCCTCCAGGGGGGTGATACCACCAAAAAAAAAAACTTTTTTTAATTTTATTGAAATTCAAAGAAATACAATGTAGAGATGCATAGATATTTTTATTAGAGGGGCCAGCATTTGTAAACATTAGTGGGACTGGGGAAGTTGTTTTTGCCCCTTGAGGAAGTTGTTTTTGCCCCTTGAGCCAGCGCTGCAATTTCCAATATTTTTCTCGGCTGCTTTTGCTTGTTTGTACTTTGCTCCTCCCCTGCCCAATTTCACTATGAATGTTGTGGGCATGCCGTGGGGCTTGCAAAGTTGCGCTGCTAGCCTAAACCTGCCTGCCTGGACTTCTGGTGGGAGGAGCAAGGGGAGAGCAGCAGGCAATGTGAGCTCCGGAGATACTCCGTATTAATATTGTTTTTTTTTGCCCGCAATTCCCTTGCTCCCACGCACAAGCCTTGCTTATACCAGGTCTGAGACCATCACCAGACTAGGTGATCTGCCGGCAACACAGCGTGAGGGACAGATTATACCCTAACCGCGGCAGTCAGGAAGGAAAAGACGGAGCGCATAGCCACCATCTTAGCCACATTGCTAACCCACGTGGCAATTGTAAGACACTGACTGCTCCTCAACACCGCACTAGGATATCAACAAGAAGCACCGCATTACAGTGCAGCTAAGGGGGAACAGAGGAAGACAACAGCAGCGGCCAAAGATTAACAAAAAAGAAAAAAGCACTATACAAAGGCAAAGGAAAGGAGCCGTGGAGCGTTTATATATAGCAGCGTGTAACGTATTAACTGCAGAAGGGGTGTGTATTTTAGACAAAAGTGCCAAGCAATCAGAAATAATACCCCCGGGCATAGAATCGCACGGCAGGTTTCCTTTTTCCAGCGATAGAAGGACACTGTTGGGGTTACAGAACCTAAGCATAATTTATCCAAATAAATAGCAGCCTGCCACATTACCAGACCCCAAATTAAATGGAAACATCTAGAACACAGACCAAGAGGACTGACTATGAGCTAGTCTAATATATGGAAATGGAACTTCCCCCCTCCACCCACAGTACCAGATAAAGTTTTGAACAACAGGTTATGCTTTACACTTATTCCTCAAAAAAGTTTTGTGACTTAGCGCTCAGCTACAGCATACAACTAGAGACTGTATAAGGACGTTACTATTTCGAGTTCTTTCTCTGCAGCTAACATATCCCTGATATTAAAGAAAGGTAAAAATCCGGAAGATCCAGCATCTTATAGGCCAATTTCTGTGCTTAATTCAGATTACAAGATTTTAATGGCTATTATTTCTTCTAGGCTTTCAATGGGCCTCCATAAAATTATCCATCCTGACCAGACAGGATTCATGGCTGCCAGAAATTCCACGAAAAATATCCGTAAGCTTATAAATTTTCTGGATTATGCTTGGAATATAGATCAAAATAGTAAGAAACCCCTGTTGCAAGATGTTGCTATTTTGTCATTAGACGCAGTCAAAGCTTTTGACTTAATTGTATGGCAGTATCTATTCAGGGCATTAGATAATTTCGGGTTTAAAGGTAACTTTGTACAATTTATATCTAAACTCTATTCAAAACCAATATCTTTCCTGCTTATTAATGGATCTTTGTCTCCTAAGATAGTTCTTCAGAGAGGTACCAGACAGGGGTGTCCCCTATCGCCATTGTTATTCAACATTGCGCTTGAGCCATTGGCGATTCGCCTTAGGGATATCTTAATAGGAGTACAGATGGGCCCTCAGAAACTCAAAACGTTACTTTATGCAGATGACGTTCTGATCTTTTTAGCTAATTGTCAGCAATCCATACCGGTGATCTTACAAGCTCTTGACGATTTCAGTTCCTTCTCTGGGTACAGGATTAATTTAGAAAAAAGTGAGCTAATGTGTTTAGGTACTATCTCCCCTATATTTAATATACCGTTTAAGGTGGTTGACACTATTAAGTATTTGGGTTTAGTTTTGCACAAAAATCCGTCTCAATGGTACAAGGCAAACTTTGAATCCCTGTTTCAAAAAATTGAAAGAGATCTTCAGATATGGGCGGTATTTCCATTGTCAATTATGGCTAAGATTAATCTAATAAAATCTATCATATTCCCTCGTCTTCTTTATCGCCTTCAGAATCTTCCATTATTCATCTTAAATAAATATACACAGTTTTCTAGATTTATCTGGAATAATAAAAAACCTTGTATATCGTTTTTTAGATTAATGCAAAAATCTGAATCGGCTGGCCTGGCTCTCCCTAATCTTAAATTATATAATGTAGTGGCAATGGTTAAAATAGCGGTAGACTGGCTCGCAGGAACTAATATTGTTTCTTCAGAAGATTTGGAAACCTTTTTAATCACTCCATTTTCTTTAAAGGCTATCTTGCATTTGCCGGTACGCAAGCTACCTCAGAATGTATCTGGACTTTTTACAATTAAAAATATAATTATTGCCTGGCAAAAGTTTTGTAAATGCCTGGATATAGATTTCTCATTTTCTGAATTTTTACCTATTATAGGTAATCCTAGTTTTTTACCTGGAATGTATCAGGAAGTATTTAAGGAATGGGCTCAAAAAGGGTTAGTTTCTGTGAATCAGTTATTAGATGGAAACTGTCAAATATATAAGTGTCGATCTTTGTTTAATAAATATGAGCTACCCCAGGCGAACTTGTTTGCATATTTCCAAATTCGCCATTTTTTCTTCTCACAAAATTGGCTGTTTCCATTATCAATTGCTTGGTCAGATATTAGACTCTCCATTAAAAAATTCTTGGCAGGAGATTCATCGATCTCATTGTTATATGATATCATGTTGAATAAACAAAGCTTGGTATATTTGGATATCTGTAATTCTTGGTCTTCATTAATGCCTACAATGGATCATAAAAAAATTAAACAGAGTTTTGACTCTCTTTATAAATGTAAAGTTCTAATGGGCATGAGGGAATCTCATATGAAGTTGATTAATAATTTCTATCTATCTCCTCTTAGATTATCTAAGTTTTATATAACAATGGTTAGCAGATGTCCACGCTGTTATTATAATAAAGCGGATACAGGGCACATGTTTTGGTCTTGTCCTAGAGTTAGACAGCTCTGGTTAAAGATAATTTTTTGGTTTAATAAACTATACAAAGTATCGATAGGATTGTCTTTGGAGGAAGTCTTGCTCTTGGTTCCTTCACAAAATGCTATTAGTAATAGTACTAGAAATAGTCTTAATACTATTATATTAGTGGTTAGAAGCTGTTTGCTTAAAAATTGGAAGGCTAAGCATGTACCAGGGCTAGCTTTGATCTTTAAATATATCCAGGAACAAATAGTATATGAATCATACCATCTTAACCGACAAGGAATATCCATGTATTGCAGAAAGAGCGCACAGAGTGGGACAACCATGGCCAGAACAAAAGAACAAGGAATCACCACGACACGTCCTAATTAAATACCTGAACTTTAAAGATAAAGTGGAACTGCTTAGGGCTTATCGTAAAGCAGGACCTGTCATTTTTGAGGGGAAAAAGGTGCTACTATTCCAGGACTATTCGTCAGAGGTTACCAGAAGACAAAGAGAATTTTCACCCTACTGTCAACGTCTATTGGAGAGGGGGAGGTCAGTTGCACTACTATTTCCAGCTAAATTAAAGCTACAAACCAGTGAGGGTCCACGGTTCTTTGATTCTCCTGCACAACTCCAGAAATACCTACAGGAAGAAGAGAAGGACTTAAGTGAAGCCGCAACACACCAAGAACAAGGATGAGAATAGCTGGGATGGCATAAAAAAGAAAAGAAGAACCTGTTTTTTGTAAAGCAGAAACTGGTACTAATAAGTTGATTTACCTTATGTTGCTAGGGACATACTGAGAGTCATGATTATGCCTGCAAGTTGCTTTTACAAGTCCCAGCCATAGTCATACTTCTAGAAGGAGGGGGGGGAGATAAGAGAATTGCTACAGGAGAAATAATAGTTCCTTTGCTGTTATGTTTAGATGTTGTTGTTTGTATTATTGTTGATGTTTGTTTCAAATTGTTTAGCTATGCACTAATTCAATACCTAAAGTTTTCACACAGCGATGCTCCAGGGAGGTTTTTGCCGGGTCTTACTGAACAGAATCCGAAAGATGCACAAGCACTAAGGCGAGATCTAGGAGAGGATGAGTATTATGTTGACTTGTGGGTTTTAACGATTGAATGGTTTTACAACTCACAAAAAAAATTGTATAGACACCAGACACAAAGTGAATGCTACACAAACACAACACCACCTAAACAAGCTTATGGCTAACACTAACGCAAATATAATCACATGGAATGTAGGTGGGGTCACGTCTCCTATTAAGAGGAAATGCATTTTAAAAACGTTAAAAAATAAGGGAGCTGATATTGCGATTCTAACAGAGACTCACCTTACCATAACTGAACATGCAAAGCTTAAACAGGCCTGGGTGCAAGAAGTCATTAGCTCCTCATTTCCAGGAAGCAGGGCTAGAGGGGTAGCAATTCTATTCAGAAAGGGTCTAGCTTATAATATATTATATAAGGAAATAGATGTGGAGGGTCGCTATGTCATATTACACTTGGAATTAGGTGACATCACGATAGCACTAGTGGGAGTATATGGTCCGATCGGGAATAAGTCCACATTTTGGGCAGCCATACAGATGAAGTTGTTGAAATCAGTGCATCTTCCTCTAGTGGTTGGAGGAGATTTTAATATTGCTCCCCATGTCCCCTTAGACAGGTTTAAAAACCCAACACTTACACCATTTACAACAACATTGAATACAAACTCCAAAAGAGAAACGAGAATACTTACCAAATTCCAGAAAAATCTCAGACTGATAGATATGGCGCTCCCGTAATCCGGAGGCCAGAGACTTTACTTGTATCCCTCCCTCTAAGTTAACACTATCTCGTATAGATTATTTCCTAGTCTCTAGAATTTTAGCTACTAAGATTACAGACATTCAAAATGATGTGGTGACTTTGTCAGATCATGCACCAGTTTAACTATTAACACGAGAAAAGATCTACCTCGTGAAAATAAATGGTCCTTTCCCGCATATCTTTATAAAGATCCAAATTTACAAAACTATTTGATCGGCGAGTGGCATGCATATCATGACATTAACATACAGCATTTACAAAATCCCTTATTGTTCTGGGAAACAGCGAAGGCGGTTTTGAGGGGGGTAGTTACCAATTATGCAGCAGGGGTTAATAAGAAATCTAAAATGAAGGAACAGTTACTGCTTCGTCAGTTAATAAATGCACAGAATAAGTACCTTAGAACACCTAATATTGGCAATAGGAATTCCTTCAAACAAATTAAGCTAGCCAGAGATAATGTCCTCCTGCAAAGCACATTAAAATCCAATACGAGGATGCAGGCTAGGTTTTACCGATTCGGAAACAAGACAGGTAGATCTTTGGCTTTGCTTACTAGAATAGCCAGACCACCAAATGTCATACAAGCTGTAGAGAAGGGAGGGGTGATACATTCACACACGGAGAAGATTCAGCAGGTCTTCTCTGAATATTATTCTAAGCTCTACAGTCCACAACAGATAGATGGGGCCAGGGTGGAGGCATTTTGGAACACTCTAAAATTACCCACACTTACAGAGTAACAACTACTTAGGTTAAATGCTCCCATCACAATACAAGAGGTGAGCAAAACTATCAAAGATCTCCCACTGGGCAAAACCCCGGGCCCTGACTGCATGCCGGCGGAGTTTTACAAACTATTGAGAGAGGAAAGTTCAGAAACTCTAGCTCACTTATACAATAATATAATCACGGGTAGCACTATACCAAATTGTAGATTCACTGAAGCCCATATTAGTGTCCTGCTGAAGCCGGGTAAAGACCCACTGAAAACGGAGTCATATCGTCCGATTTCCCTGTTGAACCTAGATTATAAACTCCTTACTAAAATATTAGCAACCAGATTAAGCCTTATTCTACCGTCCTTGATACATGAGGACCAAACGGGCTTCATTAAAGGCAGATCTTCTGTTAAAAACATCAGAAAAGTACAATTAATCTTATCACATTTTTGGAAATACAGAAAAGACCCAACTAAGTTGTTACAAACAAAAGCATGTATGTTAGCCCTAGATGCCGAAAGGGCTTTTGATAAGGTAATCTGGGAGTATTTATTCATGGCCTTAGAGAAATTTGGTTTTAGGGGAAACTAACTAAAAGCTATACAAAATTTATATCA
Organism: Bombina bombina; assembly: GCF_027579735.1. Classification (NCBI taxonomy): domain Eukaryota; kingdom Metazoa; phylum Chordata; class Amphibia; order Anura; family Bombinatoridae; genus Bombina; species Bombina bombina. Next base: position 1,030,753,991 of record NC_069503.1, on the reverse strand, counting down.
AAACCCAGTAGCAGCAGTTATTATAAATGGTAGAGTGGCGCCCACCTTTCAGCTGTTCAGGTGCACAAGGCAGGGATGCCCCCTCCCCCACTATTGTTTGACCTGGCGATAGAACCGCTTGCCCAAGCCATTAGAGAAAAAATCCAGGGATTGAGAATGGGGAATACAACCTCGCATCTTTCATTATAAGCGGACAATATGATTCTGTTTATACCAGAGCCCAGACATACCCTCCCAAGGATACTAGCGCTTATCCAGGGGTTTAGCGAGATATCGGGATACCTGCTGAACCAAGAAAAGTCAGAACTAATATGGCTCACCAAAAATAGCCCCCAAGATATGGTTGGATTAAACTTTAAGGTCATTAGTACACACTTCACATATCTGGGAATAAAATTATCGATTAATCCAGCCCAATGGTACACGATTAACTATAAACCCTTAATCCAAAAAGTAACAAATCAGATAGATGGTTGGAAGGGGCTCCCGCTTTCTCTTTCGAGGCGTATTAACTTGATCAAAATGATTACCTTCCCGAAACTATTGTACATGTTCCAGATGCTACCAGTTATGCTGAAAGGCATAGATTTGAAAACACTTAATGCCAAGATTTTGAATTTTGTGTGGGCAAACAAGAGACACAGAATAGGTGTGCAGAAACTGACGTGTTCGGTGATGCATGGAGGATTGGGTCTCCCTAACCTCAAATTATATAATTGGGCATCGCTGTCTAAATTTGTGGTAGATTGGCTAAGTCAAAAAGAACATTACACCTTTAAAAATCTAGAGGAAGAACAGGTGGGGCCATGTACGTTGGCTGCACTCCCTCACTTAACGCTACAGCAAATGCACCACCATACAGGTGGCCTACTGCCGCTGATAGAACCCTTGAAGGCATGGAGAGCAATTTGCAAGTGGCTTGAGATCCCCCAATCTTGCACTAGGTATTTACCATTCCAAGGAAACCCTAATTTTATAGCGGGGCTTACTACTCACCCTTTTAAAATATGGCAACAACAGGGACTACAAAATATACAACACTTTTTAGACGATTCAGGTGACACAATCAGGAGCTTTACATCCTTATGTACTAAATACTCACTACCACGGACACACCACTTCGCCTATTTACAAGCGAGACACTATGTTTATAGTCTTATACAAGGGGAAAACATACTAAAAAGAACAGGCCCAGTAGGACAACTAGTTTCATTGTTTACACAAGGAATGTTTTCAATCTCCCCAATATATAGACTATTGCTAGAACCCATAAATTCCAAAACTACAGAGATTATTGCAACAAAATGGGCTTCCTCTTTGGGAGAACCAGTTACAACTGACATGATTCAGAATAGCATAATGACTTTGAGAAAAGGAACATTGTCACAAGATCTACGTGATTCACATATTCGTTTACTACATCAAGCCTATATTACACCCGGGATTTATAAGAAGTGGGCACCACAAATAGATAACATCTGCCCCAAGTGCCACAAGCCTAACCCTGATTTATCTCATATGATATGGCGCTGCCCACGTCTAGTCAAATATTGGAACACCATAGCCTATTGGCTTAAAAACATTGGGGGATCTAGGGTGGAAATAACAGACGACAGTATACTTTTCTTGAAACTTCCCAAGGGAAATTTAGAAACAAAGTAAAATGCTAATCACCACTATTCTCTTGGCTAGAAGACTAGTGTTTCAAAACTGGACAACCAAGACTACACCTACATTAACCCAACTTAAGAACTCCCTTATCAATCAAATGACGATCGAATTGTATGACTCTGTAGGGGATATGACACTCAGGACACATAGCTTTATGAACAAATGGGAGGGTTTCATACGCACGTTACCACAACAAATACAAGTACACTTATTGTTCCCAATAAGAAACACAGAATATATACTAAACGCAAGGTTAAAAGGTGAATGGCTGTTAAACTTTGAATGAAAAGAAGCATGAAGAGTACAATAGCTTGAAAGGGGAGAGAGGAAACTTAGGTTACCAAAACAATATGTTGAATCACTGAACGGTTACAAGGTTTAGTTGGTTAGTTAGTAGTTATATATGTATAATAAAAGAAAAAAACTCTTGGAGGTTTGCAGATCAGATTTAAAACGGAAATGTACTAACAAATATCACTCAGGAGAAGAACACTATTGTTGTTCATTGGTGTTAACAATTATATGACCATACAGTTGTTGTATTTTGGACAATATGATGATTTTTTTTTCTTTTTCTTTCTGTGTATGTTACATGTATGTAAACCTTTAAGTTTGAAAAATAAAAAAATTTAAAAAAACCTGCCTGCCTATCTGTGCTCACTGCTCAGTGATGTGTGGAGCAGTGGAGTCACTCACTGCTGTGCTGTCTCTCTAAACGGGAACTTGGAAATCATGAGGGGGATGCCTGGCACCTGACCGAGTGTTTTTTGTGTGTGTGTGTGTGTGTGTCTGAGTGCTTTTGTGTGTGTGTCTGAGTGTTTCTGTGTGTGTGTCTGAGTGTTTTTGTGTGTGTGTGTCTGAGTGCTTTTGTGTGTGTGTGTCTGAGTGTTTCTGTGTGTGTGTCTGAGTGTTTTTGTGTGTGTGTCTAAGTGTTTGTGTGTGTGCCTGAGTGTTTTTGTGTGTGTGTCTAAGTGTTTGTGTGTGTGCCTGAGTGTTTTTGTGTGTGTGTGTGTGTCTGTTTGTGTGTGTGCCTGAGTGTTTTTGTGTGTGTCTGAGTATGTTTCTAAGTGTGTCTGAGTGTATCGGAGTGTTTGTATGTGTGTGTGCCTGTGTTTTTGTGTTTGTGTGTGTCTGCTTTCTGTGGGGAGGGGGGTGACACCATAAGTTACCGCACCGGGTGACACCAACCCTAGTGACGCCACTGTGTGTGTGTGTGTGTGTGTGAGCGAATCTGGAATGATAACACTGATTGCCATAAAGCTACATATATTGAGCAGAGGATGATACCAGTAAGGGGTCTCCATTTTCTACTTTTTAGCATGTCTGCCTCTCTCCTTGTCCTACTACTTAGCTATGAGTTAAGATGAGATAGGTTCTCCTCTTCAGTTAGCACACTAGCACAGTCTCTTATTTAAAATAAAAGCAAGGTCATGTTACAAAAAAGAGCATATTGGAGGCCATTTCTGTTTGGAATTAAATGCATGTTTTAAATTCTTATCTTGTCATTATTGTTTTATTTGCATGTCTTTTTGTTTTCTGTATTTCTTAAACCATTTTCTTTTTTAATTTAGAGGACAGATAGACAGGTTCTGATTTTGTTAACCCTTATTGTTTTGTGCATACATAGTTAGCCTTACAAGGGGAGAAGTTAAGACTAGAAGAAGAGGCATGATATACTGCACACGTTGTACTTTAAACCCCTTAATGCCTATGCACATGATTCATGCTAATTCATAAAATGATGCATGAATTTACATGAATTCTGCACACAGTTGCTAACAAGATGATTTGTTTAAGTTTAGATTTTTCTTAAGATAACGTTATCAGCCAAGACAAAAAATGTTTGTTTAGTTTTTTCTTATTGATAGTATGTTATGTGCCAAGAGAAAATTTAAAAATAGGCTTGTGAGGTTTATGTGCATTGGGTTTACCATGAGGTTAAAAAAATATGATGATACCCACATGCACACTAACATATGTATGTATATATATGTTTTTCCATATGTTTTATACTCCATGTTATCCCAAATATTATATTATAATATATATTTACTGTATATGTATTATTAGTGTCTATCTTCATGTATTTATGTTGTGATTATTTCTGTCCAATAAATATGTAGTAAGTTTGTCTGTAGTATTTTTAATATTATTTATAATATATATTTACTGTATATGTATGATTAGTGTCTATCTTCATGTATTTATGTTGTGATTGTTTCTGTCCAATAAATATGTAGTAAGTGTGTCCGTAGTAATTTTAATATATTTGTCCCTGTAATTATTTGGAGGGTGTATTTGAATATATGAGTATGTGATTTGTAGGTTTGTGTGTGTGTGTGTGTATATATATATATATATATATATATATATATATATATATATCCAAGTACAAGCAAAGGGTTTTCCAGCCGTGAGTAAGGTACAAAGAGAAAATGTATTGGTCCATTCTTAAAAGCATATACAAAGTATATTAGTTAAAAAGGGCATCCGATCAGGTCTCACGCGTTTCAGCTCTGCTGAGCCGTACTCATAGACCTCTGATCTGGTGCAGTGACTGCACAGCTATATATACATTATAATGAGGTTAATTAAAAACACACTTGCCCAATTTAATTGCTGTTTGTTAACCCCTAATGTCACTGCTATCCAGTTTACGGTTTATGATTCATATGGGGTACAACGGGATACATGTATATGTTTACAATATCTTATTGAGGCTTCTGGAGTCAATTGTAATGTAAAAAATAAATAATAAATAAATCTATCTGCCTATTATTCAATAAATTGTACCACTACTTCTTTTCCATAAATATATATGTGTGTAGTCTGTGTGAAACTGGCAGTATAGTCTTTTTTTAATATATTTTTTTAACATCTTGTTGTTCACATTACATTTAATGTAGTTACAGGAAATTGTTTTAAATAATGTAACCTCTGGTTGGAACTCATAATAAAAATTAAAATTTAAATTATTCGTTATGGGACTATATGACTAGTAAGTTCATTCCCAAACATTTATGAGTTCAAACCTAGAGTTAAATCCATGGGGAATATTTGTTTTTAGGCGGAACATCCAATATACCTCTTTCTTGCTAAGTATATTGTCTAGGTCACCACCTCTTGAGTCTAGAGTTAATTTTTCTACTACTGTCCACTTAAGTGATTTTGTGTTCCTATTATGTTCCTCTATAAAATGCTTCGTTATGGGTAGGAGTTTGTCTTCTCTTTGTCTGCTTTTTTCTGTATCTACTGTGATACTAGATAAATGCTCTCTTATCCAGTTTCTTATTTCCCTTACCGTTTTACCGATATATTGAAGTTTACAGATATTACAATCTATAAGATACACTACCTCTTTGTCTCTGCAATTTAAGTGTCTATTTATCTGGAATATTTCTCCAGTCTTTGTTGATTTAAAGTTGTTTCCTATGTCTGCGTGTTTACAAGCTTTGCAGTCACTGTATCCACACTTGTAGAGTCCTTTAGATTGTAGCCATGTTGTTTGTTTATTCGTTTTTAGGTTTGTAGGGGAGACTATGTTCCCTATCTTTTTGCCTCTCCTATATGAGAATAAACAATTTCTGTCTATTATTTTCGCTAGGCTGTTGTCGGCCTTCAAAATGGGTAAATGCTTTTTTATTATATTGCAAATTTGGTTGTACTGTGGCGAATATTGTGTAACAAACTTAATTCTATTAGTATCAAACTTAGGTTTCTTTTTTGGTTTTGTTTTAATCAGGTCTGCCTGTTCTTTTGTAGACACTGCCATGCGGGCATTTCTAATAGTTTGTTTATTATAACCTCTATCCTTTAGTTGTTTATCTAAAGTCTTGGCCTCTTTTAGGTAATCTATTTCATTAGAACAGTTTCTTTTTACTCTGATATGTTGGCCCTTTGCTATGGCCCTGAATGTTTCTTTAGGGTGATTACTCTTTACATGCAAAAGTGCATTTTTAGATATTGTTTTTTTGTATATAGTTGTCTCAATTGTGCTACTAGTAATATTACCTCGTAACATGAGATCCAAATAGTTAATTTCTCTGTTATTTAATTCATGTGTGAATTTAACTCCCATTCTGTTAGCTTCAATATATTTTAGAAAGTTCTCTATTGAGGTGTCGTCCCCTTCCCATATTAGAATGAGGTCATCAATAAATCTGTTGTATAATATGATGTGTTCACTGAAGGAGTTTACACCTGCATAGATGTGGCACAGCTCCCACCACCCCATGAATAGGTTGGCATAAGTGGGGGCACATTTTGCCCCCATAGCTGTGCCACATCTCTGCAGGTAGAACACCCCTCCATATGAAAAATAATTATGTGTCAGAAGGTATTCTATTATTTTCAACAGATATTCCTGAAAAGCCTCCTCTAGGTTACTACGTGTGCGTAAAAAAATATTTAACTGCTTCCAAGCCAAGTACATGTGGTATATTACTGTAAAGTGACACAACGTCTAACGTTAGCCATCTACTTTTAGTAGTCCAAGTCACCTTCTTCAATTTCTGTATATATATATATATATATATATATATATATATATATATATATATATATATATATATATATATATACACACACATGTGTGTGTTTCTCGGGAGTTTCATAGCCAGTGCCTCACCAGCCTCTAAACTTCACCGCATGTCACTGCAGTGTGTATGTGAGTGTATGTATGTTGTGTAGAGTGTCAGTGTGTATATATACCTACCAACTTTCCACCCCAACTGTCCCACTCCCTCTCAGCTGTCCTTTTTATATACTGAGATCTTTTCTTTACTTGGGACAAGCTGAAATCATTGGGGAGAGTACATTACTTTGCATATAAACTTTGTTGTAAGTTTATAATTTCTTATGTTTCCTACCACCTGTATCAATAATCACAGCCTTCATTAGAAATGTAGACCTTTGTTACACATATACACAGACACATAATTAATTAATTAATTAATTAATTCTACATTCTCATTGAGTTATATGCATGGTAAATATACAAATAACAACAAAATCCAGATAAATTATGAGAAAAAGTATTACATTTATATGCTATAATTCAGACCTTCAAAATACAATTGTGGCAATATTTTATTTTCTTTCTTTCTTTCTTTCTTTCTTTCTTTCCTTTCTTTCCTTTCTTTCCTTTCTTTCCTTTCTTTCTTTCTTTTCTTTCTTTTCTTTCTTGCTTTCCTTTCTTTTCTTCTTTTCTTTCCTTCTCTCTCTCATTCCTTTCTTTATTTCTTTATTTCTTTTCTTTCCTTCTTTCTCTCTCCTTTCTTTTCTTTCTTTCCTTCTCTCTCTTTTCTTTCTTTCTTACTTCCTTTCTTTCTTTTTCTTTTCTTTCTATTTTATCTTTTCTTTCTTTCTTTTCTTTCTTTCCTTTTTCTCTTTCTTTTCTTTCTTTCCTTTTTTTCTTTTTTCGTTCCTTTTTTCTTTCCTCTATTTCTTTCTTTCTTTCTCTCTTTCTTTCTTTTTCTTCTTTTCTTTCTATTTTATCTTTTTTTTTTCTTTCCTTTTTTTCTTTCTTTTCTTTCTTTCCTTTTTTTCTTTTTTCGTTCCTTTTTTCTTTCCTCTCTTTCTTTTTTTCTTTCTGCATGAGTACTTGACTGCAAATTTGCAAGTTGTTAAGAATATATGGCATATATCTTAGTAAAAATTAAAATTTTAATAGAGCCCAAAAGGTGAGATCTCTGATTCTCCCATTGCTATCCTTCTTTGTTAAATTATGTGCTCCTGTGAAGTGTTTAAGTTTAAGATTTCTATTAACAGACAACTAGAGTAAATATATGTGTATTATAATAAATAAAAAAACAGTTTAATCATAATATCGTTATTTTATTTGATAAACAGTTAATAACTGTATCACAATCTGTAATATTTTAATAGTAACAAATGTTTCTTAGAACCATTAACATTATTGAAAAGTAAAATAACTGCATATTCGATTTATTTGCAACCCAGCAACATTTTTAAGGCACCTACAATGCTAATTGCTTGCAGCAACAAAAGCAAGATTATTTCTTCCTTGCCAAGTCACATTCAAGTGGTAGACAAGCAGCTGACTGTTTTTCATAATCAATTAACATCTGGCTTTCAATATCTAAAAGGTTATACCTTTCATTATCTGGAAATACAAGGCTAATGTTTCCAAAATAGATATGTGCTCCTGTTGTCTCACTTCCTTGGTAATTAATGTGCATGTCCATTAAATATATAACTAAATGTTGTGCAGTAATTATTCCTATAGACATTAGGAGTACTTTTCTGAGCACCATCCCTCTTTCAGCTGCTGCGCTCAATGCCATGGGCACTTAACTGTAACACGGCACTCAGATGATAGTACTTAACATTTCTGGGTCACATAATGATTAAAAATGCGTCAAATGTAAGATAGGTGTACTTCAGTCTTAAGATTAGTGAAGTCAACATAAACATATTTAATGTAAATGTATAAACTGTACATAATTATTGTTGCAGTGTTATAGGAATATTTATACCTTTTCAGTAAAAAAACCCGATTTTGCATGCAGTCTACAATTAGACAACAGCACTAAACAAAATAACATGGAATAATAAATACATTTATAATTTATTATAATAAATATTAACTATAGAATACTGCAGCTCTTAAGAACAAGCATTTCAGTTACAATGGGCTGATAAGCTGATTGAGTTCCAGCTGTATTGACCTTGACAGGAATTTGAAATTAAATTAGTCCAATGGGTTGTTTTTTATTATTATTTCTCTTGCAAGGTGTATCCAGTCCATGGATTCATCCTTTACTTGTGGGATATTCTCCTTCCCTACAGGAAGTGGCAAAGAGAGCACACAGCAGACCTGTCCATATAGCTCCCCCTCTAGCTCCACCCCCCAGTCATTCTCTTTGCCGGCTCTAAGCACTAGGGTCTCTCTCGGGAGGGTAAAGTGAATGTGGTGTTAGAGTGGGAACTCCACCTGGAGGTGTTTGCCCAGCTGACTTCCAGAGTTGGATTTGATGGCGTCCCGTCAGAACACCAAACTTCCTCTCTACGTGTCCAGGTCCCGGGACCCCAAGGAGGTATTTATAGATGCTCTAACAGCGCCTTGGTCCTTCAATCTGGCTTATGTTTTTCCACCGTTTCCCCTTCTCCGTCGTCTGGTCGCCAGAATCAAGCAGGAGAAGGCTTTGGTGATTCTGATAGCGCCTGCGTGGCCACGCAGGACTTGGTATGCAGACCTAGTGGACATGTCATCTGTCCCACCATGGACACTGCCAATGAGGCAGGATCTTCTAATACAGGGTCTGTTCAAGCATCCAAACTAGTTTCTCTACATCTGACTGCTTGTAGATTGAACGCTTAATTCTATCAAAGCGTGGTTTCTCTGAGTCGGTTATAGATACTCTGATTCAGGCTAGAAAGCCTGTCACCAGGAAAATCTACCATAAGATATGGCGGAAATATCTGGGTTGGTGTGAATCCAAGGGTTACTCATGGAGTATGATTAGGATTACCAGGATATTGTCTTTCCTCCAAGAAGGATTGGAGAAAGGATTGTCAGCTAGTTCCTTAAAGGGACAGATATCTGCTCTGTCTATCCTTTTACACAAGCGTCTGGCAGAGGTACCAGACGTTCAAGCGTTTGCTCAGGCTTTAGTCAGAATCAAGCCTGTCTATAAACCTGTGGCTCCACCATGGAGTCTAAATCTAGTTCTTTCAGTTCTTCAAGGGGTTCCGTTTGAACCTTTACATTCCATAGATATTAAGTTGTTATCTTGGAAAGTTTTGTTTTTGGTAGCTATCTCTTCTGCTCGAAGAGTTTCAGAATTATCTGCCTTACAGTGTGATTCACCTTACCTGGTGTTCCACGCAGATAAGGTAGTTTTGCGTACCAAGCCTGGTTTTCTTGCTAAAGTTGTTTCTAACAAGAATATTAACCAGGAAATAGTTGTTCCTTCTCTGTGTCCTAATCCTTCTTCGAAGAAGGAACGTCTGTTACACAATATTGATGTGGTTCATGCTTTAAAGTTCTATTTACAAGCAACTAAGGATTTCAGACAAACATCCTACTTGTTTGTTATCTATTCTGGTAAGAGGAGAGGTCAGAAAGCGACTGCTACCTCTCTTTCCTTTTGGCTTAAAAGCATCATCCGTTTGGCCTATGAGAATGCTGGCCAGCAGCCTCCTGAAACAATTACTGCTCATTCTACTAGAGCAGTGGCTTCCACATGGGCTTTCAAAAATGAGGCTTCTTTTGAACAGATTTGTAAGGCAGCGACTTGGTCTTCACTGCATACTTTTTCCAAATTTTACAAATTCGATACTTTTGCTTCTTCTGAGGCGATTTTTGGGAGAAAGGTTTTGCAAGCAGTGGTGCCTTCCGTTTAAGGTACCTGTCTTGTTCCCTCCCTTCATCCGTGTCCTAAAGCTTTGGTATTGGTATCCCACAAGTAAAGGATGAATCCGTGGACTGGATATACCTTGCAAGAGAAAACAGAATTTATGCTTACCTGATAAATTACTTTCTCTTGCGGTGTATCCAGTCCAAGGCCCGCCCTGGCATTTAAGTCAGGTAATTTTTTTTTGTTTAAACTACAGTAACCACTGCACACTATGGTTTCTCCCTTTTCTTCCTAACCTTTGGTCGAATGACTGGGGGGTGGAGCTAGAGGGGGAGCTATATGGACAGCTCTGCTGTGTGATCTCTTTGCCACTTCCTGTAGGGAAGGAGAATATCCCACAAGTAAAGGATGAATCCGTGGACTGGATACACTGCAAGAGAAAGTAATTTATCAGGTAAGCATAAATTCTGTTTTTTTAATGTGTGATTTCTGTTTCAGTGAAATATCTACCTAATTGCATCTATTGTGCATTGTAGTTCTTTTTATATTATGCCAGATTACGAGTGGAGTGCTAACAGGTAAAGGCAAGAGATAAGGGATTCATCATGGGTGTTTTTCGCTAGTATTATAAGTTGAAAGTAAATGCAATCACTTGAGAACAATTGAAGTAAACTCGCATCAGGTAAACTTCAGAGCTCCGGTTAACTGTTTCGCAAAACAAAATAAAGTGTCACAAAGCACAACATCTATTTAAATGAATTATTAATCTATCTTTCACACAAAAGTTATAAGGGCTCAAAGTTTCAGGTGTTAAAAAAAAGGCAGGCAAAGGTCTTTATCATAAAGATACATACATATATATCTCTAAAGATGTATACAATTAAATGTCTATATATGTGTTTATATGTATTTATGCATTTAAATGTGTATATATACATACACATATAAACACATAAATACATATGTACACTTATATAAACATAAATGTAATGGCATTGGAGCCCTTTGTAGTTAAATAGATGAAAACATGTAAAACATATTAATACAATATTGATATTAAATAAAGTGTTATACCGTGTATTTACTGTAAATATTTTCCATTCCAGTGTTTGCACATAGCAAAATATGTTTGTATTTCGAAAAAGATATGAATATATATATATACATACCTGTATATAATCATGTATATACAGGTATATATCGTACCAAAATTCTATCAGATATATATAGAGATATGTATTTATGAATAAATAGAACATATTCTGCTATGTGAAGAACATTGGAATGTGAAATATTCATATTTTCAATTCAGGTTAGCACACTTAGATAGATAGATAGATAGATAGATAGATTGATAGATATAAGATAGACAGATAGATTTATATATATATATATATATATATATATATATATATATATATACAGTATATATATATATATATATATATATATATATATATATATATAAAGTATGTATATATATATATATGCATACAAAGAGAGAAGCACTCTACCAGGAACGAACAACAGCTCATCAGCTAGTTCCATGGTGATTTACCACCCGGAAGCAACCTCTTTTAGACCAGTGTGTTTTTCACAAAGGAAAACGTTCCTGAAGTATATCAGTCTAATCCCGCCAATTAAGGTCAGTCCAGCCCCGAAATACCAGGCAATTCTTCTCTGAACAAGGAACATGACAACCTCAGACAATCGTTTCGGCCTCCTATGGGCCTCGTCAGTAAGGTGCAGCCACATACCTCTAAGCACACTGGGCAAGGAGTCCACGTCTGGTTTCCCCCATCCCCCATAGGGAGACTTCCCCAGGGTCATATTAATTTGCATACAAAGAGAGAAGCGCTCTACCAGGAACGAACAACAGCTCATCAGCTAGTTCTATGGCGATTTACCACCCGGAAGCAGCCTCTTTTAGACCAGTGTGCTTTTCACAAAGGAAAACTTTCCTGAAGTATATCAGTCTGATCCCGCCAATTAAGGGCAGTCCAGCCCCGAAATACCAGGCAATTCTCCTCTGAACAAGGAACATGACAACCCCAGACGTTCGTTTCGGCCTCCTATGGGCCTCGTCAGTGAGGTGCAGCCACATACCTCTAAGCACACTGGGCAAGGAGTCCACGTCTGGTTTCCCCCATCCCCCATAGGGAGACTTCCCCAGGGTCATATTAATTTGCATACAAAGAGAGAAGCGCCACATACCTCTAAGCACACTTACCTCTATATATATATTTGTAGAAACTGGTGCACTCTCACGAACAGGTATATCAATGCTAGGGTGCTGAATGCAGGTAAGGACATTGGATATTGTTGGTCTTGGAAATAGCAACAACTGCTTTTTATTTAAGTGACATTTCAGGGATAGCTCCCCTTCATCAGACCAGACAGAAGGGGAGCTATCCCCGAAACAGCACTTTAATAAAAAGCAGTTGTTGCTATTTCCAAGACCAGCGAGTGCTGTCTTCTTTCTTCTATATTTATATATATAGGCCCCCGACATCGCCGACACCTACATTATACTTATTAACCCCTAATCTGCTGCCCCCAACATTGCCGCCACCTACATTAAATTTATTAACCCCTAATCTCCCACTCCCGATGTCGCTGTAACCTACCTACATTTATTAACCCCTAATCTGCCGCCCCCAACGTCGCCGCCACTATTCTAAATTTATTAACCCCTAAACCTAAGACTAACCCTAACCCTAACAACCCCTAACTAAAATATAATTAAAATAAATCTAAATAAAAATTACTATCATTACCTAAATTATTCCTATTTAAAACTAAATACTTACCTATAAAATAAACCCTAAGCTAGCTACAATATAACTAATAGTTATTCACTTACCATGAGAAGTCTTCATCCAAGCAGCAAGATGTCCTCAACGAAGCCAGCAGAAGTGGTCCTCCAGATGGGCAGAAGTCTTCACCCAGACGGCATCTTCTATCTTCATCCTTCCGACGCAGAGCGGCTCCATCTTCAAGACATCAGGCGCGGAGCATCCTCTTCTCTGACATCTTCTAACTGAATGAAGGTACCTTTAAGTGACATCATCCAAGATGGTGTCCCTTAGATTCCGATTGGCTGACAGAATTCTATCAGCCAATTGGAATTGAGGTTGAAAAAATCCTATTGGCTGATCCAATAGGCCAATAGGATTGAACTTCAATCAGCCAATACAATCCAATCAGCCAATACGATTGAGCTTGCATTCTATTGGCTGTTCCAATTTTTTCAACCTTAATTCCGATTGGCTGATAGAATTCTATCAGCCAATCAGAATCTAAGGGACACCATCTTGGATGATGTCATTTAAAGGTACCTTCATTCAGCAAGAAGACGTCGGAAGAAGAGGATGTTCCGCGCCGGATGTCTTGAAGATGGAGCCGCTCTGCATCGGAAGGATAAAAATAGAAGATGCCATCTGGGTGAAGACTTCTGCCCATCTGGAGGACAACTTCTGCCCGTCTGCAGGACCACTTCTGCCGGCTTGATTGAGGACATCTTGCCGCTTGGATGAAGACTTCTCCTGGTAAGTGAATCTTCGGGGGTTAGTGTTAGGATTTTTTAAGGGTGTATTGGGTGGGTTTTATTTTTAGGTTAGGGCTTTGGACAGCAATAGAGCTAAATGCCCTTTTAAGGGCAATGCCCATCCAAATGCCCTTTTCAGGGCAATGGGGAGCTTAGGTTTTTTTAGTTAGGGTTTTATTTGGGGGGGTTGGTTGTGTGTGTGGTGGATTTTACTGTTGGGGGGTATTTTTTTTACAGGTAAAAGAGCTGATTTATTTGGGGCAATGCCCTGCAAAAGGCCTTTTTAAGGGCTATTGATAGTTTAGTTTAGGCTATGGGTTTTTTTTTTTATTTTGGGGGGCTTTTTTATTTTGATAGGGCTCTTAGATTAGGTGTAATTAGTTTAAATATCTTGTAATTTGTTTTTTATTTTCTGTAATTTAGTGTTTGTTTTTTTGTAATTTAGCTAATTGTATTTAATTTATTTAATTGAATTTAATTTATGTAAGTTATTAAATTTTAGTGTAGTGTTAGGTGTTAGTGTAAGACAGGTTAGGTTTTATTTTACAGGTAATTTGTATTTATTTTAACTAGGTAGTTAGTAAATAGATTATAACTATTTGGTAACTATTCTATCTAGTTAAAGGGACACTGTACCCAAATTTTTTCTTTTGTGATTCAGATAGAACATGCAATTTGAAGCAACTTTCTAATGTACTCCTATTGTCAAATTTTCTTCATTCTCTTGGTATGTTTATTTGAAAAGCAAGAATTTAAGTTTAGATGCCGGCCCATTTTTGGTGAACAACCTGGGTTGTCCTTGCTGATTGGGCAGCACCAATAAACAATTGCTGTCCATGGTTCTGAACCACAAATTTGCTGGCTCCTCAGCTTAGATGCCTTTTTTTTTTTTCAAATAAAGATATCAAGAGAATGAAGAAAAATTGATAATAGAAGTAAATTAGAAAGTTGCTTAAAATTGCATGCTCTATCTGAATCACAAAAGAAAAAAAAATGGGTGCAGTGTCCCTTTAAAATAAATACAAACTTACCTGTAAAATAAAAATAAACTCTAAGCTAGCTACAATGTAACTATTAGTTATATTGGGCTCCATTTATCATTGTTTGGAGAAATCCGACTTTCAGTTCTCCAAGAAGTTCTCCGCAGCTCGCCCTCTGTGAAGCGCACTTGTGCGCCAATATTTATCAAAAAACTGGTCGTAATATACCGCTTTTTTCCAAAGTCGAGATGCGGCGTGTTAATGATAAATCTCGACTATATTTACCATTCCATCATCGTAAAAAAGCGCTTTTTTTTTTGGTATTTTCCTTTTTTATTACTGGATATTGCCATTCTTTTTATTAATGTTATATAATTGTTGTAATTTAATGTTATATAAACATTTATATTTGTAATATGATTTGAACCAATTTCTATATTATTATTCTTTTTGTGTTTTTTTTACAAACCACAACCTTTTACTACTATTCCACGTTATTTTTAACAGATGGCTTACATATTACAAAGTCTTTTTTTTTGGTTTATCTACTTAACACACCGCATGCAGACCTTTTTCTACTATTCAACGTTATTTTTAACACATGTCTTACTTATTACAAAGTCATGTGTTTTGGTTTCTCTACATTACACACCCCATACAGACCTTTTAGGCCTCCATTTATCATGATAAATGGAGCCCATACTATTATTCCACGTTATTTTAACACGTCTCACATATTACAAAGTCCTTATTTTTTGGTTTATCTACTTTAGACACCCCATACAGACCTTTTACTATTATTCTACGTTATTTTAGCACATGTCTTACAAAGTCTTGTTTTTTTGTCTTTTGTTTAGCTATTTTAGACACCCCATGCAGACCTTTAACTATTATTCCTTTTGATTTTCAACACGTCTTTTATCTTTACCAACTAATTTGTTTTTCTCTACCTACTTTACACAACCCCTCTAGACATTTCACTACTATTCTTTTCAAATTAACGTCTTACATTGACCTAATCTTACCCTTTCATTGATAAGATGTTTCAATATATTACACAATAACGACAATTGTTTATATTTGTTAAATAATATATGCATTTATTCTGTATATAAAATAAAATAAAAAAAAATGTTGCTAGCACATTCATAAATTTTTTAATAACACATAAATGAAAAAGTTACATTTTTTCATATTTCAGCCTCATTTTCCTGACTGCTGAGTAACTGCTTATCAGTCCAGTTTCAGCTTTAAGCAGGACTTCAAGGAGCTCTTTTTTGTTTATTACAATTTTTTCATCATCCGGAACTAAAAAATAAAAAAAATATATATTTATATTAAACATATATTTTGATTCTTTTGAATAGCATTTATAGACATGAGAGTAAAAAAAATATCTGTCAATGGAATTACCAACAGCAATAACATATATTTATTCATAAATGCTATAACACTTACCCCAGTTATAATATTGAGGTGACTGAGAGTCTTCATCGTGCACCTCTAAGTTTCTTATATTTTGTTGAGTTTCTTCAAAAAACAAAATTTTGATTACAATGTATTGATAATGTAACTTTAAAATATATCTATCTTACACTATATTTTTCTCTCTATCTATGTTATCTTTCAATTAATTTTATTTCTATATTTAAATCTGTCTTTTTTGATCTATATAGATATATCTATCTGTCGATATATATATATTAATATATCTATCTATATATATATATATTGATATATATAAAAAAATACGTGTGTTTGTGTTTTTATTTATATATATATATATATATATATATATATATATATTTGTGTATTTAAAAAATAAATATATACACATATTAATAAAATTGATATATATATATATATATGTATATATATATATATATATATATATGCATACATATCTATTGTTTTATATATATATATATATATATATATATATATATATATATATATATATATATATATATATAAAATGTTTGTAGAATAGATATATCACCATTAAAAAAAAAAAAAAAAAATCACCTGATGTTCCTTGATGAACCTCATCTTCTTCATGGCCCTCTTCGTCCTCTTGTTCCAAATGTTCTTCATCTTGCCAACTATGCATAGTATCCTCAATTTCTGACTCTGTAGGCTCTACATGTCCTAAAATTTTTATTACAAATAAATTTATATTTATAAAATATATATGTTAAAGAAATGTCAAAAAAATTTTTTTTTAAATTACCTTCAATGTTATCCATATCTTCTTCTCCTTGCTCATCCATTGGATTATTATTTGGAGTGCTATTATCTATAGCATTATAAAAAAATTAAAAGATAAATTTACTTTAATACCTGGCTTTGAATTTTTTTTTTATCGAAATTACAGTTACATTTTTTATACCTGTGTCTTGAGTCCTATCTTTATCCATAAAAACTGTGGGCAATGGGTCTGATTCCCCTTCAGAACTAGAATTGGTATCAATGGGAAGAAGGTACCTTGGAGCTCTTCTTCTTTTGACTATTAAATAATATAAAATACAACATTTTTGAAAATATATTCTTAAAAATCCAAACACACAAAAACTTTGTCTGAAAATCCTATAAAAACTGGATTCATTCACACTTTATCTGCAGGCAATGGTAATCTTTTAATCCTATTATTGTTTAACTTGTTTATCTTATTGAAAATATTCCAATTAAAAACTATACATTTTTAAAACTTAAGATTATATAATTAAACTATATTTATATCTATATTGCTTACATTTTTTAAGATAACTCTCCGGTACAAGTCGTTATATCTTTTCAGACATTGTTTCCTCGTTCGTTTTTGCCCAGAGACTCTCCTTACTCTTCGCACCATTTCACAGAGAATTCGGTTTCTTGTGTCCTGGTCCAAAGTGAAAATCCCTTTCCTTTTTTTTGGAAAATATTTATCCATAGTGTAAGAAATAATCAATAATTCTCCAATAGAGAACTTCTTAGATCGTGGCATTTTCTAAATATTATTCAATCTCTACTCACTGACGGGACTAATTTTGTTTTTTTAAATGCGCAATTTTGTAAGCTAATACCTATTTTTACAAATAGCACTCAATTTGGATACATAATTTTTGAAAATATTATCAAAAAACGTATTTTAGTATACAACTTGATGTTTTTTTTTATCCATTTTAATAACAATGAAACATTGTATAGAACTGCGCCACAACAGCACTATTTTTTTTGCAACATTAACAAATGTTACATGTATCCGTTGATAAGGTGAAATAAAAGTAAAGAAACATATAACAATGTAATGATATTTAAATTTAATATTGTTATTCATAACCAAATTATCTTTATTTACATATAAAATTGTTATTAAAAACAAAAATGGAAATCCAGGTATTCCATATGAAAAATAAACTGCGACATAGTGATCTTTCCAGAACATCATACAGTATACGTCCATTTTCATCAACTACATTTAGATACTTTTTTGGAAACCGTTATAAAAGAAAACTTTATTTAGTTTGTATCAAAACTTTAGTTATTTTGTGCGCTCGTTTGTATCTCATTTATACAATGGCATCTTCCCAAGCTGGAAAGACCAAAAGCGGGAGAAGTATCATGTTCACTCATCGGCAAAATTGTATATTGGTCGAAGCTGTTATCGAACACTACGATGAAATCATTGGGTACCAAGCCAGAACTGTAAACCCACAGAGAAAGAGAACAATTTGGACACAAATCAGTAGATCTGTTTCAGCTGAAGGAAGTTTTCCTAAGGATGTGCGGGCTTGTCGGAAGAGAGTAACTGATATTAGAAAAAACATAAAGAAAAAGGTTTGCAGGGAAAAGCAATCTGCCAAAGGAACCGGTGGAGGCCCTGGATATAGGGCCGAATTAACGGACTTTGAACAGATGCTTTATGCAAGGATGGGTGATGCCGTTATGGTTGGCCTGGATGTCCCAGCAGACACTATGGATTTTAGAGGTAAGTTAAATGTAAACGACACCCAAATTTTGTCGTTCATAATTTAAAAAAAGAGAATGAAAAATTATATATCTTTATTATTGAAATCTATTATGTAATTATTTCGATTCAATAGATATTCCTTTATGGAAAGTATATGTAGATATGCTCACTATCTCTTTAATTTTGTAGATTTCTGCTATTGGATATTAAAATTGTGATTAGTTTACATTTTTATTTTGAAAATAAGGATTATGGAGAAAATGGAGGCATGAACTATAATAAAAGTAATCTAGGCAGTGTTATAACTATCTATTGTCTATCTAAATCTATCTAAATATTTGAAATTGTGTTTTTATCTATAATTATTGAAATTTAATACAAGTATATTTATATTATTTAGAGCAAGAAGATGAGGGACGTCAGGAAGAGGAGATTGATGCACAAGAGGATCAACCTTTGGAAAATGAATTCACCTCACAAGACCAAGAACCCTCCACATCCACAGTACAAAGACAAGAAGGGGAGAGTAAGTGATTTGTAAAAAACAACCAATAGTTGTTATATATTTTAATAACAATTAACAACCAGATGAGCACTGTTGATAACTTGTGGTCTAATGTATATTTTGATTGTATAAATCGATGCTGTTGATATTCTAATATTATTTTTATGTTGTTGTAGGTGTTCGTGCTTTACTACAATCCATGCAGGACAATTCTATATTATTATTCGAGGGTAGGTTGTCTTCTAATTGTCATGTTAATTTTTTGTTTTTTTATGAATGTAACCTATTAATAATACATATTTTCCATGTCATACAGAAGATCAGGTTGAAATCAATTTGGAACCTCTGGTTGAGGATTCTGTATGTCCAGAAGATGAGGATGAGACTCAGATTGAGGGACACACATCAGAGGGACCAACACCACCAAATCTAGAAACTCCTCAGAATATCATGGTCAATGACTCTGAAGAAGATGAAAGACCAGAACAATTGATAAACCCAGAAGATGTCACAGGCAGGGGAAATGATATACAAAACCTCACAGACATGGCATTGGGGTTCAGGAATGAGCAAAGTGCATTTTTTAAAGAACTGATCAGATTACAAGAAGAAAGAAATGCAATTTTAAAAGCTGATTCAGAATTTAAGAGGGATTATTCCAAAATGAAATTAGAAATTTTGAATCGAAGATTTCCTACTCAATAAATAATTATTAATATTTCTTGTTTTTGCACTTTAATGTTCAAATTGTTTTCATGTTGAAAAGTTAAACACTAGAATTTGGTTACAGTTTAAGTTATTTTTGAAAAAATGTTACATGCTTCAGTATTCAAGTATTTGTTATTACAATAAAAATTTTATTTAAAATACAAAAAAGAATTAAGGCTGTTTGTTCAAAAAAAATTTATTAAAAGAATAAAAACTTAATTTTTTTATTAACAAATTAACACAACTTTTTTTTTTCATCTGTCTGATTATATAACAGTAGGGAGGATTATTATTGGCCAATTTTCAAACAACTCCTGTGTTATCCGTGGTTTCTGTAATACAATGTTAAAAGATAATTAGAAATCCAGAAATATAATACTAATTCTTTGCCCCACCCCCACCCAAAAAAAATAAAATTACTTACCTGAAAAAACAGAATTTATGTTTACCTGATAAATTACTTTCTCCAACGGTGTGTCCGGTCCACGGCGTCATCCTTACTTGTGGGATATTCTCCTCCCCAACAGGAAATGGCAAAGAGCCCAGCAAAGCTGGTCACATGATCCCTCCTAGGCTCCGCCTACCCCAGTCATTCGACCGACGTTAAGGAGGAATATTTGCATAGGAGAAACCATATGATACCGTGGTGACTGTAGTTAAAGAAAATAAATTATCAGACCTGATTAAAAAAACCAGGGCGGGCCGTGGACCGGACACACCGTTGGAGAAAGTAATTTATCAGGTAAACATAAATTCTGTTTTCTCCAACATAGGTGTGTCCGGTCCACGGCGTCATCCTTACTTGTGGGAACCAATACCAAAGCTTTAGGACACGGATGAAGGGAGGGAGCAAATCAGGTCACCTAAATGGAAGGCACCACGGCTTGCAAAACCTTTCTCCCAAAAATAGCCTCAGAAGAAGCAAAAGTATCAAACTTGTAAAATTTGGTAAAAGTGTGCAGTGAAGACCAAGTCGCTGCCCTACATATCTGATCAACAGAAGCCTCGTTCTTGAAGGCCCATGTGGAAGCCACAGCCCTAGTGGAATGAGCTGTGATTCTTTCGGGAGGCTGCCGTCCGGCAGTCTCGTAAGCCAATCTGATGATGCTTTTAATCCAAAAAGAGAGAGAGGTAGAAGTTGCTTTTTGACCTCTCCTTTTACCAGAATAAACAACAAACAAGGAAGATGTTTGTCTAAAATCCTTTGTAGCATCTAAATAGAATTTTAGAGCGCGAACAACATCCAAATTGTGCAACAAACGTTCCTTCTTTGAAACTGGTTTCGGACACAGAGAAGGTACGATAATCTCCTGGTTAATGTTTTTGTTAGAAACAACTTTTGGAAGAAAACCAGGCTTAGTACGTAAAACCACCTTATCTGCATGGAACACCAGATAAGGAGGAGAACACTGCAGAGCAGATAATTCTGAAACTCTTCTAGCAGAAGAGATTGCAACTAAAAACAAAACTTTCCAAGATAATAACTTAATATCAACGGAATGTAAGGGTTCAAACGGAACCCCCTGAAGAACTGAAAGAACTAAATTGAGACTCCAAGGAGGAGTCAAAGGTTTGTAAACAGGCTTAATTCTAACCAGAGCCTGAACAAAGGCTTGAACATCTGGCACAGCTGCCAGCTTTTTGTGAAGTAACACAGACAAGGCAGAAATCTGTCCCTTCAGGGAACTTGCAGATAATCCTTTTTCCAATCCTTCTTGAAGGAAGGATAGAATCTTAGGAATCTTAACCTTGTCCCAAGGGAATCCTTTAGATTCACACCAACAGATATATTTTTTCCAAATTTTGTGGTAAATTTTTCTAGTTACAGGCTTTCTGGCCTGAACAAGAGTATCGATAACAGAATCTGAGAACCCTCGCTTCGATAAGATCAAGCGTTCAATCTCCAAGCAGTCAGCTGGAGTGAAACCAGGTTCGGATGTTCGAACGGACCCTGAACAAGAAGGTCTCGTCTCAAAGGTAGCTTCCAAGGTGGAGCCGATGACATATTCACCAGATCTGCATACCAAGTCCTGCGTGGCCACGCAGGAGCTATCAAGATCACCGACGCCCTCTCCTGATTGATCCTGGCTACCAGCCTGGGGATGAGAGGAAACGGCGGGAACACATAAGCTAGTTTGAAGGTCCAAGGTGCTACTAGTGCATCCACTAGAGCCGCCTTGGGATCCCTGGATCTGGACCCGTAGCAAGGAACTTTGAAGTTCTGACGAGAGGCCATCAGATCCATGTCTGGAATGCCCCACAGCTGAGTGACTTGGGCAAAGATTTCCGGATGGAGTTCCCACTCCCCCGGATGCAATGTCTGACGACTCAGAAAATCCGCTTCCCAATTTTCCACTCCTGGGATGTGGATAGCGGACAGGTGGCAGGAGTGAGACTCCGCCCATAGAATGATTTTGGTCACTTCTTCCATCGCTAGAGAACTCCTTGTTCCCCCCTGATGGTTGATGTACGCAACAGTTGTCATGTTGTCTGATTGAAACCGTATGAACTTGGCCCTCGCTAGCTGAGGCCAAGCCTTGAGAGTATTGAATATCGCTCTCAGTTCCAGAATATTTATCGGTAGAAGAGATTCTTCCCGAGACCAAAGACCCTGAGCTTTCAGGGCTCCCCAGACCGCGCCCCAGCCCATCAGACTGGCGTCGGTCGTGACAATGACCCACTCTGGTCTGCGGAATGTCATCCCTTGTGACAGGTTGTCCAGGGACAGCCACCAACGGAGTGAGTCTCTGGTCCTCTGATTTACTTGTATCTTCGGAGACAAGTCTGTATAATCCCCATTCCACTGACTGAGCATGCACAGTTGTAATGGTCTTAGATGAATGCGCGCAAAAGGAACTATGTCCATTGCCGCTACCATCAACCCGATCACTTCCATGCACTGAGCTATGGAAGGAAGAGGAACGGAATGAAGTATCCGACAAGAGTCTAGAAGCTTTGTTTTTCTGGCCTCTGTCAGAAATATCCTCATTTCTAAGGAGTCTATTATTGTTCCCAAGAAGGGAACCCTTGTTGACGGAGATAGAGAACTCTTTTCCACGTTCACTTTCCATCCGTGAGATCTGAGAAAGGCCAGGACGATGTCCGTGTGAGCCTTTGCTTGAGGAAGGGACGACGCTTGAATCAGAATGTCGTCCAAGTAAGGTACTACAGCAATGCCCCTTGGTCTTAGCACAGCTAGAAGGGACCCTAGTACCTTTGTGAAAATCCTTGGAGCAGTGGCTAATCCGAAAGGAAGCGCCACGAACTGGTAATGCTTGTCCAGGAATGCGAACCTCAGGAACCGATGATGTTCCTTGTGGATAGGAATATGTAGATACGCATCCTTTAAATCCACCGTGGTCATGAATTGACCTTCCTGGATGGAAGGAAGAATAGTTCGAATGGTTTCCATCTTGAACGATGGAACCTTGAGAAACTTGTTTAAGATCTTGAGATCTAAGATTGGTCTGAACGTTCCCTCTTTTTTGGGAACTATGAACAGATTGGAGTAGAACCCCATCCCTTGTTCTCTTAATGGAACAGGATGAATCACTCCCATTTTTAACAGGTCTTCTACACAATGTAAGAATGCCTGTCTTTTTATGTGGTCTAAAGACAACTGAGACCTGTGGAACCTCCCCCTTGGGGGAAGTCCCTTGAATTCCAGAAGATAACCTTGGGAGACTATTTCTAGCGCCCAAGGATCCAGAACATCTCTTGCCCAAGCCTGAGCGAAGAGAGAGAGTCTGCCCCCCACCAGATCCGGTCCCGGATCGGGGGCCAACTTTTCATGCAGTCTTGGTAGCAGTGGCAGGTTTCTTGGCCTGCTTTCCCTTGTTCCAGCCTTGCATTGGTCTCCAAGCTGGCTTGGCTTGAGAAGTATTACCCTCTTGCTTAGAGGACGTAGCACCTCGGGCTGGTCCGTTTCTACGAAAGGGACGAAAAGTAGGTTTATTTTTTGCCTTGAAAGGCCGATCCTGAGGAAGGGCGTGGCCCTTACCCCCAGTGATATCAGAGATAATCTCTTTCAAGTCAGGGCCAAACAGCGTTTTCCCCTTGAAAGGAATGTTAAGTAGCTTGTTCTTGGAAGACGCATCAGCCGACCAAGATTTCAACCAAAGCGCTCTGCGCGCCACAATAGCAAACCCAGAATTCTTAGCCGCTAACCTAGCCAATTGCAAAGTGGCGTCTAGGGTGAAAGAATTAGCCAATTTGAGAGCATTGATTCTGTCCATAATCTCCTCATAAGGAGGAGAATCACTATCGACCGCCTTTATCAGCTCATCGAACCAGAAACATGCGGCTGTAGCGACAGGGACAATGCATGCAATTGGTTGTAGAAGGTAACCCTGCTGAACAAACATCTTTTTAAGCAAACCTTCTAATTTTTTATCCATAGGATCTTTGAAAGCACAACTATCCTCTATGGGTATAGTGGTGCGTTTGTTTAAAGTGGAAACCGCCCCCTCGACCTTGGGGACTGTCTGCCATAAGTCCTTTCTAGGGTCGACCAAAGGAAACAATTTTTTAAATATGGGGGGAGGGACGAAAGGAATACCGGGCCTTTCCCATTCTTTATTAACAATGTCCGCCACCCGCTTGGGTATAGGAAAAGCTTCTGGGAGCCCCGGCACCTCTAGGAACTTGTCCATTTTACATAGTTTCTCTGGGATGACCAACTTGTCACAATCATCCAGAGTGGATAATACCTCCTTAAGCAGAATGCGGAGATGTTCCAACTTAAATTTAAATGCAATCACATCAGGTTCAGCCTGTTGAGAAATGTTCCCTGAATCAGTAATTTCTCCCTCAGACAAAACTTCCCTGGCCCCATCAGACTGGGTTAGGGGCCCTTCAGAGATATTAGTATCAGCGTTGCCATGCTCTTCAGTATCTAAAACAGAGCAGCCGCGCTTACGCTGACAAGTGTTCATTTGGGCTAAAATGTTTTTGACAGAATTATCCATTACAGCCGTTAATTGTTGCATAGTAAGGAGTATTGGCGCGCTAGATGTACTAGGGGCCTCCTGTGTGGGCAAGACTCGTGTAGACGAAGGAGGGAATGATGCAGTACCATGCTTACTCCCCTCACTTGAGGAATCATCTTGGGCATCATTGTCATTATCACATAAATCACATTTATTTAAATGAATAGGAATTCTGGCTTCCCCACATTCAGAACACAGTCTATCTGGTAGTTCAGACATGTTAAACAGGCATAAACTTGATAACAAAGTACAAAAAACGTTTTAAAATAAAACCGTTACTGTCACTTTAAATTTTAAACTGAACACACTTTATTACTGCAATTGCGAAAAAACATGAAGGAATTGTGCAAAATTCACCAAATTTTCACCACAGTGTCTTAAAGCCTTAAAAGTATTGCACACCAAATTTGGAAGCTTTAACCCTTAAAATAACGGAACCGGAGCCGTTTTAATCTTTAACCCCTTTACAGTCCCTGGTATCTGCTTTGCTGAGACCCAACCAAGCCCAAAGGGGAATACGATACCAAATGACGCCTTCAGAAAGTCTTTTCTAAGTGTCAGAGCTCCTCTCACATGCGACTGCATGCCATGCCTCTCAAAAACAAGTGCGCCACACCGGCGCGAAAATGAGGCTCTGCTTATGCTTTGGGAAAGCCCCTAAGGTATAAGGTGTCTAATACAGTGCCTGCCGATATTATTATATCAAAATACCCAGATAAAATGATTCCTCAAGGCTAAATATGTGTTAATAATGAATCGATTTAGCCCAAAAAAAGTCTACAGTCTTAATAAGCCCTTGTGAAGCCCTTATTTACGATCGTAATAAACATGGCTTACCGGATCCCATAGGGAAAATGACAGCTTCCAGCATTACATCGTCTTGTTAGAATGTGTCATACCTCAAGCAGCAAGAGACTGCATACTGTTCCCCCAACTGAAGTTAATTGCTCTCAACAGTCCTGTGTGGAACAGCCATGGATTTTAGTTACGGTTGCTAAAATCATTTTCCTCATACAAACAGAAATCTTCATCTCTTTTCTGTTTCTGAGTAAATAGTACATACCAGCACTATTTCAAAATAACAAACTCTTGATTGAATAATAAAAACTACAGTTAAACACTAAAAAACTCTAAGCCATCTCCGTGGAGATGTTGCCTGTACAACGGCAAAGAGAATGACTGGGGTAGGCGGAGCCTAGGAGGGATCATGTGACCAGCTTTGCTGGGCTCTTTGCCATTTCCTGTTGGGGAGGAGAATATCCCACAAGTAAGGATGACGCCGTGGACCGGACACACCTATGTTGGAGAAATATCTCTCAATAATTTCCATACGATTTTGAACACCGGCCCTAGTAGTGTGCCTGTTTAATATTTGTTGGGGGACATAGATGTCATCTGGTTGATCCTCAAGACACAAATAATCTTCGTTAACTTGAGATATTGCAATATTATGTAACATGCAGCATACTAAAATAATGTCATTGCACTTCTCTGGTGAGTATTGCAAGTCTCCCCCTGACCTGTCCAACACACGAAATCTCATCTTCAACACACTGAAGGTTCTCTCGATAGCACTTCTTGTACTACGGTGTGACTCGTTGTATTTGATCTCTGCACGTGTATGGGGCAATGGTACTGGTGTCAGAAGCCAAGTCCTACACGGATAACCACTGTCACCTACAAATAAAAAAATTAAAAGAATTATTACATTGGAATAACAATCTATATGCACTTTTAGCAATACAGAAATTAATTAAATAAATAATAACATAAATGAAAAGATCATAAAATTAATTTTCACAAAAAAAAAAGGTCTAAAGTGTATATACATCTAACTACAAATCTATGTCCTTGAAAGTTGAAAAACAAAATTAAACATAAAAACAATAACAACAAAAAATATGAAGTTAAACTCACCCAATAGCCAACCATGGGGCATGTCTCCACGTTCAAACGATGTAAATAATGCTGATTGTTTGAGGATATGGTAATCGTGGCAGGAACCTGGAAATCCTGAACGCACAGCCCAAATTTTGAGGTTGGCATCACAAACAGCCTGAACATTCAGTGAATGGAAGCTTTTTCTATTCCTGTATTGCTCCTCCCTTAAAGCTGGTGGTCTTAAAGCTATGTGTGTGCAATCAATTGCACCAAGAACATTAGGCATACCAGCTACTTGATAAAAAGATGCCTTAACTGTGTGCCATTCTTGCACATTCCTGGGTACAAAAATAAACTTCTTCAGATGTTTCAAAACTGCTTTTAAAACAATTCTTAGATGCCTGCAAAATGAAGGCTGGCTAATGCCCACCACAGCACTAGAGACTGCCTGAAATGAACCAGTTGACAAGAAATGCAAAACTGCTAATAATTTTAAAAGTCCAGGTATCGCCCTTGTTCTTCTTGTCCTAGGGTCTATGTCATTTTGGATCAGAGAGTAAAGATTTATAATACTCTCCCTATTTATACGAAATCTTTGCTTTATCTCCTTATCAGACAATGCCTGTAGTCCACACCGGGGTAAAAAAACTCTAGGCACTCTTTGGCGTCTCAGTATGGGCATATTACCATCAGCAAGACGATTTTCACGGGCCCTTGCCAAAGAAATAGCAGACAACAGCAGAAAATATTCCATCTTCTCTCTCACAAAAAATGAAGTAAATGAAATGTTCTCCTCAGTGGATATGGAGAACTTTGGAGGGCGTAATTGTAGGAGAATATTAGGTTCTCCCATGGCGCAAAATAGTGATAAATATGAAATTTGGCGATCTGTTAGTCGATTTGATGAAAAAACGATTGAAAAAGCGCTGTTTTAAGCTTCAATCGGCGCACATGTGCGCCTTGGCGAGATAGAATAGAGTGGTCGGATTTTTCGGTCGAAAATCAGATTTTTTGGTCGTATTTTGTTTTAATACATAGGAGAGAATTTACGCCGGCGTATTTATAGGCGTAAATGTAGGAGAATTGCAATGATAAATGGAGCCCATTGTAGCTAGCTTAGGGTTTATTTTATAGGTAAGTATTTAGTTTTAAATAGGAATTATTATTTGAATTATATTCAAGTTAGGGGGTGTTAGGGTTAGGGTTAGACTTAGGTTTAGGGGTTAATAAATTTAGTGAATAAACATCCACTGATGTTAGGCTCCATTGTTATCGGCTGTTGCAGAGGCAATGTCTAGTTAAACAATCTTAAAGTTCATTTAAAAAAATCTATATTTAATCTAATGACAGTGGAGGGCCCTCTAGTGGGCCTGTAGCAGCATTAAGAGATAACCAACTTGAAGTCTAGAGTGTTCTAAGTTATGTTGTTACATTGTTGCATGTTTGGAGGTGGGTGTTTGTGCTTAACTTTATAGGGTCTTGCAGAAGTGATCCAGGCCTCTTCCTGTTCCAGACTTCTAAGAGAACGTTTCTTTGCTGACTTTGAGAAATCAAAGAGGGTAGGTGATGGATAGAGCCAGGAGAAAATAGATCGAAAAGATATCGGGAAGTTGTATAGCTGGTGGCCAGGAGGACCTGGCGGCCACAGGGCCGTCTTCAGCATTAGGCCATGCCCCCTTGCATGGCGGTTCTCACGTGACTTCCCCCTCTGACTTATCGGGAGGGGAAGAGTGCGGCTGCCATTTTGGGGGGCAGGACTGTCACCGTTCAGATGGCCCACATGACCGGAGTGCTCCAGGTAGGTTGGGGAGTCTCTGTGTCGCTGGATGGGGCCACAGGGGGCAGGGGTGACTCCGGTAGGGAGCAGTTTCAGCCGGATAGCAGCCCAATGTGGCAGGGGCAAGGCACTTGGGTTGATGAAAAAAATCAGGCAAGCTGTCCAGGAGAGCACTGCAGGGAGGCATGACAGGGGTGGTAGAGAGAGAGTGTGGCAGGATGCCTCGGTGGTTGCACATGGTGGATGGTCAAGGGGATGCTAGCTGAAGGGACTGGAAGTGTGGTGTCCAACATGGTGAATGAAGATGTTGTGAGCATGGGTCTGAGGGCCACTGGGGCAGGAGATACACTGCAGAGGCATGAAAATTTGTGTATCATGAATACAAGCATGGTGGGTACACGGGTGAGCCCTGGGATGCATGGTGTGCAAAAGAGACATGCTGGTGCGAGTTCACAATCTCCGGCTGTGTTGAGTGTGAACGCCCAGAATCAGGGAGTGAGTAAAGGAATGATCAGGAGGGCAGTAGAAGCAGCCCTACATGTTGGTACTAGGCCACAGTCCTCTCCTGGGTTATATGTGCATGCTCAGGAGGGAGGAGTGAAGGAGGAAATTATTAGAAGAGCAGAAGCAGCATCTCTGTGTATGAATGAACGTGAGGGGCAGGGTGCATGGAATGGGGGCAGCCACCCTGGGGCCTCATTCTCGACATGGAGTGCTCCCTAAAATGTTTTTTCTTTACAGATTAATGACAGAGGAACGGCAGGCATGGAAGCTGGGGCTTCTAGTGCGTTGGTGGTTGCTGGGACTAGCAGGGAACAGACTGCAGAGGTTGTGGCAGAACCGCATACAGTGAAAGATGGAGCCCAGGACAAGTTGGCCGCTAACAGTGAGTACTGCTTACCAGACATCACACATGCTGACACTGGGTCATCTACTAGTGACTTAGGTTCAGAGAGTGGGGAGGACCTGGGACTAGTGGGTAAAGGGCAGCAGCAGATGTTCAGATGGATTAAGAAAATGGCAACGGGACAATAACTAAACTAAATACAATTAAATACAATTAAATAAAATTATCTAAAGTACGAAAAAAACAAACACTAAATTACAGAAAATAATAAAATAATTACAAGATTTTTAAACTAATTACACCTACTCTAATCCCCCTAACAAAATAAAAAAGCCCTCCAAAATAAAAAAAGCCCTACCCTACACTAAATTACAAATAGCCCTTAAAAGGGTCTTTTGCGGGGCATTGTCCCAAAGTAATCAGCTCTTTAACCTGTAAAATAAAAGTGCAAATATTCTCCCCAACATTAAAACCCACCAGCCACACAACCAACCGTACTCTAAAACCCACCCAATCCCCCCTTAGAAAAACCTAACACTAACCCCCTGAAGATCACCCTACCGTGAGACATCCAACGCGGAGCATCCTCTTCTTTCTTCATCCGACGACTGAATGAAAGTTCCTTTAAATGACGTCATCCAAGATGGCGTCCCTTCAATTCCGATTGGCTGATAGAATTCTATCAGCCAATCTGAATTAAGGTAGAAAATATCCTATTGGCTGATGCAATCAGCAGGATTGAGCTCACATTCTATTGGCTGATTGGAACAGCCAATAGAATGCCAGCTCAATCCTGTTGGCTGATTGGATCAGCCAATAGGATTGAACTTCAATTATTTAATTGTAATTAATTGTATTTAGTTTAGTTAAATTATTTAATTATAGTGTAGTGTTAGGTGTAATTGTAACTTAGGTTAGGTTTTATTTTACAGGTAAATTTGTATTTATTTTAGCTAGGTGATTATTAAATAGTTAATAGCTATTTAGTAACTATTGTACGTAGTTAAAATAAATACAAAGTTGCCTGTAAAATAAAAATAAAACCTAAACTAGCTACAATGTAACTATTAGTTATATTGTAGCTAGCTTATGGTTTATTTTATAGGTAAGTATTTATTTTTAAATAGGAATAATTTAGTTAATTGTAGTAATTTTATTTAGAGTTATTTAAATTATATTTAAGTTAGGGGGGTTAGGGTTAGGGTTAGACTTAGGTTTAGGGGTTAATAACTTTATTATCGTGACGGCGACGTTGGGGCGGCAGATTAGGGGTTAATAAATGTAAGTAGGTGGCGGCGACATTGGGGCTGGCAGATTAGGGGTTAATAACATTTAACTAGTGTTTGCGATGCGGGAGTGCGGCGGTTTAGGGGTTATAGTGGCGGCGATGTCCGGTTTGGCAGATTAGGGGTTACAAAATTTCAGTGTTTGCGATATGGGGGGGCCTCGGTATAGGGGTTAATAGGTAGTTTATGGGTGTTAGTGTACTTTATAGCACTTTAGTTAAGAGTTTTATGCTACGGCATTGTAGTGCAAAACTCTTAACTACTGACTTTTAAATACGGTACCAGCCTTGACAGGAGAGGGTGTACCGCTCACTTTGGTCAGACTCGTAATACCGGCGCAAAGCAAGTCCCATTGAAAATATAGGATACGCAATTGATGTAAGTGGATTTACGGTATTTTCCAAAAAGTGAGCGGTACACCTGTACCTGGAAGACTCGTAATACCAGTGAGCATTAAAAAGCAGGGTTGGGACCTCTCAACGCTGCTTTTTAACCCTAACGCAAGACTAGTAATCTAGGTGTTTGTTTGATTTGTTTTGTTTCAATGAAATTTACTAAAATATATTTTAAAAATATCAACATACAAACAAAACAATTTTATGCACATATCATTTAATTCATTACAAAATAAATATTATGCATTTAAAACCTTTGTGATAGTACACTATTAGTGAAAATAAAATTGCGCAATCGTAGATGTGATTGCGTGATTTCAAGGCCAGGATCAGATAATGGGGACTGCCTACACTAATAGGCACGCCCTCAGGCTGAGCCTTGTCTTCGTCAAAGGAGGAAGCTGCAGGTATGGTAGGATGTTCTATGCAGTCCTAATGGCATTAAAGCCCTGTGCTGTTAGGACAGCATGGAAAATATGTGTCCCCTTGGGCTGCTATCTTCCTAGTCACCACCTGACCTTGTGTCTGTCCTACACTCCCTACTGCAGCAACCACTGAAGGAACCTCCACTAACCCTGTAACTCCTACTTTAGCTTTGGAATGTCCCGTTGCCATTTTCTTAATCCATCTGAACATCTGCTGCTGCCCTTTACCCACTAGTCCCAGGTCCTCCCCACTCTCTGAACCTAAGTCACTAGTAGATGACCCAGTGTCAGCATGAGTGATGTCTGGTAAGCAGTACTCACTGTTAGCGGCCAACTTATCCTGGGCTCCATCTTTCACTGTATGCGGTTCTGCCACAACCTCTGCAGTCTGTTCCCTGCTAGTCCCAGCAACCACCAACGCACTAGAAGCCCCAGCTTCCATGCCTGCCGTTCCTCTGTCATTAATCTGTGAAGAAAAAACATTTTGGGGAGCACTCCGTGTCGAGAATGAGGCCCCAGGGTGGCTGCCCCCATTCCATGCACCCTGCCCCTCACGTTCATTCATACACAGAGATGCTGCTTCTGCTCTTCTAATAATTTCCTCCTTCACTCCTCCCTCCTGAGCATGCACATATAACCCAGGAGAGGACTGTGGCCTAGTACCAACATGTAGGGCTGCTTCTACTGCCCTCCTGATCATTCCTTTACTCACTCCCTGATTCTGGGCGTTCACACTCAACACAGCCGGAGATTGTGACCTCGCACCAGCATGTCTCTTTTGCACACCATGCATCCCAGGGCTCACCCGTGTACCCACCATGCTTGTATTCATGATACACAAATTTTCATGCCTCTGCAGTGTATCTCCTGCCCCAGTGGCCCTCAGACCCATGCTCACAACATCTTCATTCACCATGTTGGACACCACACTTCCAGTCCCTTCAGCTAGCATCCCCTTGACCATCCACCATGTGCAACCACCGAGGCATCCTGCCACACTCTCTCTCTACCACCCCTGTCATGCCTCCCTGCAGTGCTCTCCTGGACAGCTTGCCTGATTTTTTTCATCAACCCAAGTGCCTTGCCCCTGCCACATTGGGCTGCTATCCGGCTGAAACTGCTCCCTACCGGAGTCACCCCTGCCCCCTGTGGCCCCATCCAGTGACACGGAGACTCCCCAACCTACCTGGAGCACTCCGGTCATGTGGGCCATCTGAACGGCGACAGTCCCGCCCCCCAAAATGGCAGCCGCACTCTTCCCCTCCCGATAAGTCAGAGGGGGAAATCACGTGAGAACCGCCATGCAAGGGGGCATGGCCTAATGCTGAAGACGGCCCTGTGGCCGCCAGGTCCTCCTGGCCACCAGCTCCACAACTTCCCGATATCTTTTCGATCTATTTTCTCCTGGCTCTATCCATCACCTACCCTCTTTGATTTCTCAAAGTCAGCAAAGAAACGTTCTCTTAGAAGTCTGGAACAGGAAGAGGCCTGGATCACTTCTGCAAGACCCTATAAAGTTAAGCACAAACACCCACCTCCAAACATGCAACAATGTAACAACATAACTTAGAACACTCTAGACTTCAAGTTGGTT